>NC_084612.1:61627402-61804902 GCF_033978795.1 Nerophis ophidion
TTTCCTGCAAATTTCCCGTATTTAATCTTTCATCAAATTTTCTCCGGTGTCGCCGAGCAGCTGTGACGATACTGGTAGGCAGTCGGCTCGTTCCTCATACAGTTCTGGCGTAAAGGACATAAATGTGTGAATGCTCCAAAGCATGAGTGTCAAACTCTGGCCCGTGGGCCAAATGTAGCCCGCCGTGCAATTTATTTTAGCCATTGAGGCAATATCAAATTAACATTTGAGCTGGCCCGCTGGTATTACACAGCGGCGGTGCCACATTCACCGCTAATACTCATACTTGCCAACCCTCCCGATTTTCCCGGGAGACTCCCAAATTTCAGCGCCCCTCCCGAATATGTCCAGGGGGCTACCATTCTCTCGATTTCCACCCGGACAAAAATATTGGGGGTGTGCCTTCAACGCACTGCTTTTACCGTCCTCTACAACCTGTCGTCACGTCCGCTTTTCCTACATAGAAACAGCGTGCCAGCCCGGTCACATAATATATGCGGCTTCTACATACTTGGTCAACAGCCATACTGGTCACACTGAGGGTGGCCGTATAAACAACTTTAACACTGTTACAAATATGCGCCATACTGTGAACCCACTCCAAACAAGAATGACAAACACTTTTTGGGAGAACATCTGCACCGTAACGCAACAAATACCCAGAAACTCTTGCAGCACTAACTCTTCCGGAACGCTAGAAGATACACCCCCCCGCTACCACCAAACCCCGCCCACCTCAGGTTGCCTCAGCTTAAAGCCTGAGCCCCGACATTAATGAACTAGCATCAGAGAAAAGATGCCAGGTATCCGGCTTGGGCACATCAGATAAGATCAATGTGTCGCAAACTGAGCAGTAAAAAGGCCCGGATGGTTGATTTATTCATTGTTTTTTTATTTTCAAATTTATTAGCCTGTGGAAAAAGTGAATGTTGATGTTTACCTCAGAAAGCTGCAAATAGAATAGAGGCGTTCAATTTTTTATATACATTTTATTTAATATGCCATTGATGTTTTTTCGTTTGTTATTTGAAAGTTGATTTTGCACTATTAAGTTATATAAGCATTGCTTGTTCCATATTCAGTGTTAAAGCAAAGCAGTGTAGCAAACTGAGCAATAATTAACGTTTTATTCATGTACTCTTTCTACTTCAAGGCTTGAATTTATTAATTATTTTATTTTAAAATGTATTATTAGCCTGTGGAAAAAGTCTATTTTGATATTTTTTACCTCAGAAGGCTGCAAATAGAAAAGAGGCATTCCATTTTTATTAAAATTTCATTTGATATACCATTGATATTTTTTAATTATTATTGTTATTATTATTTAAAACTTGATTTTGCATGTCACTATAAAGTTATATAAGCCTTGCTTGTTCAAAATTCAATGCAAAACTTGTTGGAGTCCCTATTAAAAGGTTAATTTGTTCAACCTTGGCCCGCGGCTTTGTCCAGTTTTGAATTTTGGCCCACTCTGTATTTGAGTTTGACACCCCTGTTCCAAAGCATTCACACAATTAATATGGTTTTCTACACCAAAATTTATTTATTTATTCAACTCTTTCAACGTCTTCTTCTTCTTCTCCAGGTTTTGGCGCGCTCTACCTTCCACATTTGTCACCCGATTCAGACCGTTCTGACTTCAAACTGTTCACCCTATTCAGGAATTGCGGGCTTTCCATTGTCAAATTCCAAAAATTCCCAGTTTTCACAGAATTCCAGGTTTTCCGGGACATTTTTCCCATTTAAAAATGAATTGGCCACTTTTCAATCATCCACCATTTTCACATTTTTCAACTGATTAAAACTATTCCACCTTCAACATATTCCACTCAACTATTATTTTTCCAAGTTCCCAAAAATTCCAGGATTTCCCGTTTTTAAACCCTTATTTGACCCTTTTTTCTGGCGACTATTCTTTCCACATTTTTCAAGCCATTTCAACTGTTTCACCGTCCAAACATTCCTCTTAATCAGGACAAAAAACGGAATTGTTTTCGACCTGGAAACATTCCCAGTTTCCACGAAATTCCAGGAATTCCTTAATAGCATTTCTCAATTAAAAATGTTACTACTTCGTTTCTTGACTTATTTGAAAAATTCTAACACCAACCATTTCGACTCATTCAAAACATTCAAGTTGTTTACCATTTAAAAAAAAAAAGAATCCTGCTCTTCCCGAAATTCCCATTTTTTTCTGTAACTCCCATTGAAATCAATTGAACATTCTTCAAAGTTCCACAACCCCCACATTTTCCATCTGATTCAAACTGTTCCTACTTCAAAATATTTAGCCTGTTACTTCAACAATTATAGTTGTAATTTATATCTCGCTATAGAAGCGCTAAAACTACCAGTCTAGAGGGTTTACATTACTTACACACAGAACTTTAGTTATTAGAGAATTCAAGTCGGACTTTTTTCCTAAATTCATCTCAGAAGTAGGTTATGTGGCATTCATCTTCAGCTGTTACCATTTCTAATATAAAGTAGCGTAAAGTTCTTACTTCTATCTGTCAGTAGACTAACTATCTAAGTGCTCAAAATGTAGTGAGTTTACATTATTCACACACCCAAGGAACTTTAGTTAATGTACTAGAGGGTTCCGGTCGGACTGTTTTTCACAGGACACATTTCCGATGTTGTTTCACTAGTGAGCTGCGGATGAGGAGATGCTGTTCCGTTGTTGATTGAAGTAAAGTCGGAATGTAATTAAAACAGTTAGCTCCATCTTTTGACACTTCTTTCACTCCTGTCCTTGCACGCTACACCGCTACAACAAAGATGACGGGAAGAAAACGCGACCAAAGGTGAATCACGTAAATAAGACCGCCCACTAATCTGCGCATCCGGAAGCGACTTGAAGATGATCTGTAAAACATCATCTATGCAACATTTTGACCCAAGAACCACCATTACATGTTATGTAGACCACAATGAAGTGTTTTACATTTAAAGGGAATAAGCGGTAGAAAATAGATGGATGGATGGACCCCTTTAAGGTGCCTTATAATATGATGCACCTTCCATCCATCCATCAATTTTCCAGCTCTTGTATGAAAATAAACCTGACTAGACCCTCTCATCAGCAGTTCACCTTATAATCCGGTGTGCCCTAAGGTCATACAGTACTTCCCAATCCTCCCGATTTTTCCAGGAGACTCACGAATTTCAGTGCCCCTCCCGAAAATCTCCCGGGGCAACCATTCTCCCGAATTTCTCCCAATTTCCACCCGGACATCCCTTACAACGTGTCGTCACGTCCGCTTTTCCTCCATGCCAACTGCGTGTCGGCCCAGTCACATAATATATGCGGCTTTTACAGACACACAGAAGTGAATGCCACGCATACTTGGTCAACAGCCACACAGGTCACACTGAAGGTGGCCGTATAAACAACTTTAACACTGTTACAAATACGCGCCACACTGTGAAACCACACCAACATTTCGGCAGAAAATCCACACAGTAACACAGCATAAACACAGCAGAAACCCTTGCAGCATTAACCCCCCCCACACCCCAAATCCCCCCCACACCTCAACCCCGCCCGGCCAACCCCACCCACCTCAACCTCCTCATGCTCTCAACAAGGAGAGCATGTCCCAAATTCCAAGCTGCTGTTTTGAGGCACATCCCATCCATCCATTTCTACCGCTTATTCCCTTTGGGGTGGCAGGGGACACTGGTGCCTATCTCAGCTACAATCGGGCGGAAGGCAGGATACACCCTGGACAAGTCGCCACTTCATCGCAGGGCCTGTTGTGAGGCATGTTGAAAAAAAATAATGCACTTTGTGACTTCAATAATAAATATGGCAGTGCCATGTTGGCATTTTTTTTCCATAACTTGAGTTGATTTATTTTGGAAAACCTTTTTACATTGTTTAATGCATCCAGCGGGACATCACAACACAAGTAGGCATAATAATGTGTTGATTCAACGACTATGTATCGGTTGATATCGGAATTGGTAATTAAGAGTTGGACAATATCGGATATCGGCAAAAAAGCCATTATCGGACATCTCTAGCATTCATCAATATGATCACACGTGACAAAAACTAGGCATTGTGTTCTTTGTCTTTTCCACTTGGTACATTTTGTACTGAACAGCCAGGACTGAGATGTGAGATTTACTAAGCTCTTGTAAGATTTGCTACGGTCGTGAAAATCCATCTTCTCACTGATCGGCCGCCGCCTGGCGTTGATACTTGCTGTGCTTATTTTGTGCCGTTGTTTATTACTCTAGCCCCGCCTCCGCCTGCAACTTCACCCTGGACCAAATGAGCGGAAACGGTCAATGACTGATGATCGGGGTCTGCTCGTAGTTCCTGGCAGACGGCCCCCGCCACGATGATGTCATGCTTTCGCCTATCGATCGGGCCTTTTCTCTCTCTCTTTTGTTTTCTCCCGCTCCCCCGTACGTCCACCTCATAAGGTCCATCATCAGCAACCAGATGCTGCCGCTAAAACAATAAAAGTCCCATCCAGAGAGGCATGAAAACACGTCGTCATCACACGGATCGATCATTTTCAGTTAGAGCCACGGAGGCGGCGTTCGGCGGAGGCTGCGGAGAGTCGGGTTACATTTAAAGTGCAGCAGAGAATCGATGGTTTGTAGAAGCTTTGGCAGACTCCTCGTTCTCTTTTTCCCTCTCTCGCGGGATCCGAATGCACACGAGGCAGCGAATTGCTCAAAAATAACAGATTGAGTTTCACTTTCAACAAGCATTACGCACCTCATCACTTTTAACAAAGTACAAGTGTGCAAAAAAAACCAGCAAAAACAAAAAGTCTGTGTTTTTACTTGAAGTTAGCCTTTGTATTTACAGAAAGTCAATAATCTGTTTTGTAAAACCATGTCTTAAAGCAGGGGTCACCAACGCGGGGCCCAGGTAGCCCGTAAGGACCAGATGAGTAGCCCACTGGCCTGTTCTAAAAATAACTCAAATAGCAGCACTTACCAGTGAGCTGCCTCTATTTTTTTACATTTTATTTATTAATTAGCAAGCTGGTCTCGCTTTGCTCGACATTTTTCATTCTAAGAGGGACAAAACTCAAATAGAATTTGAAAATCCAAGAAAATATTTGAAAGACTTAGTCTTCACTTGTTGGAATAAATTCATTTATTTTTTTTACTTTGCTTCTTATAACTTTCAGACGGACAATTTTAGAGAAAAAATACAACCTTAAAAATGATTTTAGGATTTTTAAACACTTTTGACTTTGAAATTCCTTCTTCTTCTTTCCCTGACAATTTAAATCAATGTTCAAGTATTTTTTATTTTTTTAAGAATAATAAATACATTTTAATTTAATTCTTCATTTTAGCTTCTGTTTTTTCGACTAACAATATTTGTGAAATATTTCTTCAAACTTATTATGATTAAAATTCCAAAAAATTATTCTGGCAAATCTAGAAACTCTGTAGAATCTAATTTTAAATGTTTTTCAAAGTCTTTAAAAATTTTGTTCTGGAAAATCTAGAAGAAATAATGATTTGTCTGTGTTAGAAATATAGCTTGGTCCAATTTGTTATATATTCTAACAAAGTGCAGATTGGATTTTAACCTATTTTAAACATGTCATCAAAATTCTAAAATTAATCTTAATCAGGAAAAATTACTAATGCGGTTCCATGAATTCTCTTTTTAAACAAGATTCGAATTAGCTAGTTTTTCTCTTCATTTTTTTGGGTTGAATTTTGAATTTTAGAGAGTCAAAATTGAGGATAAACTATGTTTCAAAATGTAATTTTCATTTTTTTCGTGTTTTCTCCTTTTTTAAACCGTTCAATTAAGTGTTTTTTTCCATCATTTATTCTCTACAAAAAACTTTCCGTAAAAGGAAAGAAAATGTACGGCGGAACGACAGACAGAAATACCCTTTTTATATATATATATATATATATATATAACCACTGTCAGTAACTACAGTCCGTCGCTACATCTTTAAGTGCGAGTTAAAACTCTTACTATGCAAAGCGAAAGCCATTTATCAACAACACCCAGAAACGCCGCCGGCTTTGCTGGGCCTGAACTCATCTAAGATGGACTGATGCAAAGTGGCAAAGTGTTCTGTGGTCTGACGAGTCCACATTTCAAATTGTTTTTGGAAACTGAATGTCGTGTCCTCCGGACTAAAGAGGAAAAGAACCATCCGGATTTTTCTCGGCGCAAAGTTGAAAATCCAGCATCTGTGATGGTATGGGGGTGTATTAGTGCCCAAGGCATGGGTAACTTACACATCTGTGAAGGCACCATTAATGCTGAAAAGTACATACAGGTTTTGGAGCAACGTATGTTGCCATCCAAGCAACGTTATCATGGACGCCCCTGCTTATTTCAGCAAGACAATGCCAAGCCACGTGTTACAACTGCGTGGTTTCATAGTAAAAGAGTGGGGGTACTAGACTGGCCTGCCTGTAGTCCAGACCTGTCTCCCGTTGAAAATGTGTGGCGCATTATGAAGCCTGATATACCACAACGGAGACCTCGGACTGTTGAACAAATTAAGCTGTACATCAAGCAAGAATGGGAAAAAAATTCCACCTGAAAAGCTTCAAAAGTTGGTCTCCTAAGTTCCCAAACGTTTAGTTAGTGTTGTTTAAAGGAAATACCATGTAACACAGTGGTAAAAATGCCCCTGTGACAACTTTTTTGCAATGTGTTGCTGCCATTATATTCTACGTTAAGGATTATTTGGAAGAAAAAAAACAAGTTTTTCAGTTGGAACATTAAATATCTTGTCTTTGCAGTTTATTCAATTGAGTATAAGTTGAAAACGATTTGCAAATCATTGTATTCTGTTTTTATTTACGAATTACACAATGTGCCAACTTCATCAATCAATCAATCAATGTTTACTTATATAGCCCTAAATCACTAGTGTCTCAAAGGGCTGCACAAACCACTACGACATCCTCGGTAGGCCCACATAAGGGCAAGGAAAACTCACACCCAGTTGGACGTCGGTGACAATGATGACTATGAGAACCTTGGAGAGGAGGAAAGCAATGGATGTCGAGCTTCACTGGTTTTGGGTTTTGTATAGTAAGTGCTATTGACAGCACAATATGAAAAGGAGAACTACACTTTTTGGGCATTTTGCCTATCGTCCAGGATCATTATGAAAGACCAGATGACGAAAATATTTTTTTCTTCTTGCATTCAAAATATTAAACAGCCAGTGGGAGCTCCACTATTCCACCCATACAATTTGATAACTAACCATTCAAAAAGCGCCAAAAATACTCCATTTACATTTCATGACTTGAATATTAACCAAGTATCAGTGATATTGCTATTATAAGTGCTAACGAAGACAAACTATTTATAGCGGCGCCGCTATAAATAGTTTGTCTGCGTAATATGTCTGCTAGGAGGTGCCATTTTGCGGTCCTTATGCACACACCATAATACTCGTGTGTTTAATGCGCCGACAATCCATCAAGCGGTGCGGCTTCATAGCTTACCAAAGTCACATTTTTGAGCGCCGTGTGTAATGTTCTATATTTTCAATGGAACATATAAATATTTGGTGTTGTTTACTGGAGTCATATTGCAGTCTACACATATCTCTTATGTGTGACTGCCGTCTGCTGGTCACACTTATCATTACACCATGTACCATACTTGCCAACCTTGAGACCTCCGATTTCGGGAGGTAGAGGGGTGGGGTGTGTGGTCGGGGGTGGGGCGGAGGCGTGGTTGGGGCGGGGGGCGTGGTTAAGAGGGGAGGAGTATAATTCACCAACTCGAGTATTTTTATGTATTCCATATTTATATATATAAATATATATATATATATATGTATGAAATACTCGACTTTCAGTGAATTCTAGCTGTATGTATTTATTTTATTATATATATATATATGGGGACAGCGTGGCGCAGTGACAGAGTGGCCGTGCGCAACCCAAGGGTCCCTGGTTCAATTCCCACCTAGTACCAACCTCGTCACGTCCGTTGTGTCCTGAGCAAGACACTTCACCCTTGCTCCTGATGGGTGCTGGTTAGCGCGTTGCATGGCAGCTCCCTCCATCAGTGTGGGAATGTGTGTGTGAATGGGTGAATGTGGAAGTAGTGTCAAAGCGCTTTGAGTACCTTGAAGGTAGAAAAGCGCTATACAAGTACAACCCATTCATCATTTATATATAAATAAAAGAAATAGTCGAATTTCCGACGGTACCTATCAAATACACAGTAATAAAAACACGTTGTTCTACTAACTGTACTGTGCTTGCTGGTTACTAAAAAAAAAAAAAAACACTTTCCTTGCACTGTTTAAGTAACCTCTGTTCTGCCATTTGTGTATTGGCGAGCGATCTCCGAATCCGGGAACATATACTTCAGGGATTTGTTGTAGACATACGCAAATGAGAACGGGATGTTGCTTCCAGCTATCAGGATAGCCATCTTTGTCTCAGCATAAGTTACACCATCGGTCTCCATTTTACAGGGTGGCCCATAATACCGGCTTGTGAACGATGCTTCGCTGCGGACGCTTTGTGCTTCGCTTAACGTTCATGACTGAGTATATCCGTTCGGCCACCGTGTTCAATGGAGAAGTCTGTTCTACAAAATTTACAGGCAACATAACCCTTCCCCTTCGAACTCTCCTGGATAAACTGAAATTCTTGTTTCCATTCATTTTGGAACTTGCAAGCGTATTTCTTCATTTTGCTCGTCGACGGTGTAATATATTGAGTTGGAGTCAGTAGCCAGGCGACGTGATGAAGTTACGTCTCTTTACTGTGGGCTTCAGAAAAGACTCTCTAATGCATATGTTGCTTGACTGCACTTAAATGTAGAATATATTTATATTATTCATATATATTATATCATTTATTATTATCATTGTTTATTGTGAGCAAACTGTGGTGCTGAATTTCCCCCAGGGATCAATAAAGTACATTCCATTCTATTCTATGTACAGTAGATGGCAGTATTGTCCTGTTTAAGAGGGTCACAGCATTGCTGAGTCAGGTCCGCATGGAGCTGGAGGGGGCGTGGCCTCCAGCTCCGCCTGAATTTCGAGAGAATTTCGGGAAATCCGGGAGGGTTGGCAAGTATGCCCTGTACCAAATACAATTGGTTCGAGGTCAGTAAGCGCAACCAGAATTACGCCGTACATTAAGCGCAGCGGGTTATAAGGCGCACGTTCGATGTTTGAGGAAATAAAAAGATTTTAAATGCGTCCTATAGTCCGAAAAATAGGGTGTATCTATTGATAAAACAAATGTAGACAATACAGTGCTCGGCTTGTCTGCCTTCGGAGGCTATTTCACTCCACTTCTCCTCTCAGTGGCTTTTAGCTGAATGCTATATGTAGACTTGAATGGGAGGGATTAGCCAACACACACACACACACACACACACACACACACACACACTAACACACACACACACATACATAATGTATTACAGAGTGATCCGTGAGAGAGAGTATTAATTCCACTATAGCACCGCACTCGCACGCACGCACACACACACACACACATATACACGCGCACACACACACACACACACACACACGCACACACACACATACACTCATTCATTAATGGAGTCACATGTCATCTTCACACACCACTGGCTTTCACTCACTGCAGCTACTTCCTGCCTTCTCCTACCCCTCGTGTCACATGACATGGTCCACATGCTCCTTTCTATTATTCGTGTGTGTGTGTGTGTGTGTGTGTGTGTTTGTGTGTGTGTGTGTGTGTGTGTGTGTGCAGAATTGCGTGCGCTCGCTTCCGTGCATCAATCTCCTTGCTCGCCACCAAGGCCCCGCCCCTCCTCCTCACTGCCTTACATCACATGGCCTCTGCAGAGAAGTACACGAGGCAAACCTTCCGGAGTTGACCGCGAGTTCAGACGTGAACAATGCACACACTTTTCAGCTTTTTTGGAGAGAATCCACACTTGAACGGACAAAGTTGACCCGTTCCAGCCAACACGTGAATCCAAGGTCACGATCCAATAATACCCCATCAACTGGAATCCGGATCTGATCCAGATTGCATGGTTAGGAATATTACGGTCACACGGAATTAAAAAAAAGTCATGACAATGTGAGGATTAGTGTTGTCCGGACACCAATATTTTGGTACCAGTAATGTATTTCCATACTTTTGGGGACAACAAAAAAAATTGCATTATTGTCTTTATTTTAACAATAAATCCCAAAAGTACATTTGTTGCGATCCGCTGCTCGGATCGTTCTATGTTGTAGTTTTGATTCTTTTCTGTATCACATTTTGGTAGTTTGACTCCTTAGTTCCTGTTTTTAGTCTGTTTCCATAGCTACGTATTATTTTCACCTGCCGTGGTTTCAAGACGCACACCTGTTCTGTTAATCACCATCCTCACTAAGCCAGCCTTTTCTGTTCAGTCTTTCTGGGATCCTAGGTTGCTTTCATGCAACAGTGACGACTCGTATGTATTTTCTCGTTAGCTTTCATGCCACGCCTTTGTTTTTATTCTAGCTCTCACGCTAGTGATTTGTTTTCCCTGTTGTGTACCTTCGTGTCAAGTTGTTAGTTTTTCTGTTCATTTTTCTAGCTCCCACGCTAGCTCCCTTTGTTTGCCTTTTCTGCTTAGCTCCAGTATTTTTGTTCTTAGCCTGTTTTTGTTACTTAAAGAAATTCATTATATCTTACCTTTGCTGTGTTCATGTCGACGCATCCTCGGAGGAACAAATCCGGCAACAATAAGCCACGCAGTCGTAATAACATTAAACATATGTTTCTTATTGCAGTTAAGTCCTTTAATAAAATAGTGAACATACAAGACAACTTGTCTTTTATTAGTAAGTAAACAAACAAAGGCTCCTAATTTGTCTGCTGACAACACATGATATCATTTCTCATCCTATTATTTTGTCAAAATTATAAAGGACAAGCTGTAAAAATATTTTTTCAATCTACTTGTTCATTTACTGTTAATATCTGCTTACTTTCTCTTTTAACATGTTCTGTCTACACTTCTGTTAAAATGTAATAATCATTTATTCTTCTGTTGTTTGATACTTTACATTAGTTTTGGATGATACCACAATTTTAGGTATCAATTCGATACCAAGTCGTTACGGGATCATACTTTGGTCATATTCAAAGTCCTCATGTGTCCAGGGACATATTTCCTGAGTTTATAAACATAATACGAATTAAAAAAACACTATCTTGTCTTTGCAGTCTATTAATTTGAATATAAGGTGAAAAGGATTAGCAAATTATTCCATCCACCGCTTTTCTACCGCTTATTCCCTTTTGGGCTCGCGGGGCTATCTCAGCTACAATCGGGCGGAAGGCGGGGTACACCCTGGATAAGATTCCTCCTCATCGCAGGGCGATTTGCAAATTAGTGTATTTTGTTTTTATTTACCATTTACACAACGTGCCAACTTCACTGGTTTTCGGGTTTGTATTACGATTATCACATTTTAACTATCATTATTATTATTATTATTAATATTATTATTATTATTGAATGTTCATACAAATAAAAAATATATATCTTAACATTATCATAAAATTATGAGGACATTTTTTGTTCACATTGTTTGTCTCGTTACATATGAACTTAAATATTGTAGGAAAACAAACAATAAGGCAACATAAAATTATGGTAAAACTAGGAATTTTTCCTCAAAATTTTAAATGTATTTTTTTTAATTTATAATTTTACTTGTAGAATTATAGTATCTTAAAATCACTATTCATTGTAGGTAACACTTAAATATGGGGAAAATATTGACCATTAATTAGTTGCTTTTTAACACACAAATTAGTAACATATTGGCTCTTAATCATTCCTTATTAAGTACTTATTAATGCCTAATTCTGCATGACCTTATTATACAACCTGTAAGCCATTAACTAAGGGTTTTAGTTAGATTAGATTACATTATTTTAGATTAGATCAGATTAAATTAGATTAGATTAGATAGTACTTTATTTATTCCTTCAGGAGAGTTTCTTAAGGAAAATTAAAATTTTAAGCACAATCCCATTCAAGATCAGACAAACATTACAGGGAGACAGAACAGGATCGCTGACGGGTCTGCCGGCTTCCAGCGCCCTTTACAAAAAAGGTGAGATACAGGTAAACAAATTAGTCTTAACCCTAACCTTCTAACCCTAACCCCAACCCTAACCCTAACCTGTCAATAAGCAATTAATTAATGGTGAATATGTTCCCGATACAAAAGTGTTACCTAATTGTCTAATACAATAACTTAATCCTTGGAAAAAAAATTTTGAAAAAAAATCTGAAAAAAGACGCCTCCTTGATATTTGGATTTCTGTGATATTCATGTGTTCTTCAGATTCAGATTCAGAAGTACTTTATAAATCCCCGAAGGGGAAATTGAGATTTTCAGCACAATCCCATTCAAGATCAGACAAACATTACAGGGAGACAGAAAAACAATCACTGATGGGTCTGCCTTTTTTATGGCGCCCCTTATGAAAAAAAAAGTTGAGAAACAGGTAAATGTTGGGGAGAAGAGTAAAAAAATATTCAGTCAAAGGCTCGACTCCAGGGAGGAGGGTCCAAAAAAAACTCGTAGCCACAGTACACATAAACATGTTACATAGAATCAACAAAACTTGCAACAGAGGGAAGGGCGTGGGAGCTACGGAGGCCGGCTGCTGCTGTATGTGCGCTAGTCAACCATCCATCGGCCTTAAGGGATTCAAGCGTCGGGAGCGTTGAACGAAGGGTGGAGTATGTTCGTGTGGTGTATCTTTATCGTGGATGCATGTGTGTCTCTTTGTTCCGTTACTTTTGAGTGTAGCTTGGTTTTATTACGCGTCAAATAATCTCATTTATTGACAGTGTCCCTTTCATTGGTGCACTGTAATTACGTGCACGGATGACAGCAGGGAGAAAAAAACATTGCTGGTGTTCCAATTTAGTAAAGTAGCGATGATCTAAAAGTCCAACTGGTTATCAAGGCGAGCACAATCAGGCCGTATAACATCTATTGTGTAAGGACCTTGCAAAAGTAGGTCAAGAAGTAAGCAAGTGTTGAATTGCCTCACGTGAAATAGCCAGCAGTAGTTTGGATTTAATCAAAATAATCAAGATCATAATCACACATCAACTCCCTGATGAGTTTTTAACAGCTCAAGCTCATTTTAGAGCAATTTAAAAAGTATAATACGTTTAATTATTTGAGGCGATTCCTGAAGGAATTGCGAGTGAATGCTCTAATGCTGAAGTCGAACTAAAATCCTGGAATTGTTTTTTGTTTGGAATTGTTGAAGTAGAGCACACAATTCCTAAACAGTCTGAATAATTTGAAGTTGGAACAGTTTGAGTCAGATGAAAAATGTGGGAGTTGTGGAACTTTGAATAATGTCCCATGGAACTCAAAGGGAATTTCAGAAAATTGGGAATTTCGGAAAAAGTGGGATGTTTTTTGAAAATGGTAGAAAACTTCAATGATCTGAATGAGTTGATATTGTTGATGCTGGAATTTTTCAAATGGGTCGAGAAATTTTGAAGTAGTAACACGTTGAATTGAGAAATGGTATGACCGGGAATTTTTCCAGTTCAAAAAACAACTGTGTTTTTTTTGTCCTGATTAAGAAGAACATTTTGACGGTGGAACGGTTGAAATAGGTTGAAAAATCTGAAAGGAGTAGTGGAACTTAAGGGTGGAAATAGGTTACCAAAAAACGTGAATTCCTGGAAATGTGTTGAATGTCGAAACATGGTCGTTTGAATGTCCAGGATGAGTTGAATGTGTTGGAGGTGGAATGGTTTGAACGGGTTGAAGAATGTTGGAATTGTGGAAGTTTGAAAAATGCCCGTTTCATTTTGAATGGGGAAAATGCAAAAAAAAAAAGGATTTATGGGAAATCGGGGATTTTTATTTTAGAATTGGTGAAGTAAAGCACACAATTCCTGAATGGGCTCAATATTTTGAAGTTGGAACAGTTTGAGTCAGATGAAAAATGTGGGAGTTGTGCAACTTTGAAGAATGTCCCATTGATTCCAAAGGGAATTTCAGAAAAAAATGGGGATTTCGGAAAAAGTGGTAATTTTTTTGAAAATGGTAGAAAACTTTAATGATCTGAATGAGTTGAAATTGTTGATGCTCGAATTTTTCAAATCGGTCGAGAAATTTTGAGGTAGTGACACGTTGAATTGAGAAATGGTATGACAGAATTTCGGAAAACCGGGAATTTTTCCAGTTAAAAAAAAAACTGTGTTTTTTTTTGTCCTGATTAAGAAGAACATTTTGATGGTGGAACAGTTGAAATAGGTTGAAAAATCTGAAAGGAGTAGTGGAACTTAAGGGTGGAAATAGGTTACCAAAAAACGTGAATTCTTGGAAATGTGTTGAATGTCGAAACATGGTAGTTTGAATGTCCAGGATGAGTTGAATGTGTTGGAGGTGGAATGGTTTGAACGGGTTGAAGAATGTTGGAATTGTGGAAGTTTGAAAAATGCCCATTTCATTTTGAATGGGGACAATGCAAAAAAAAAAAAAGGATTTATGGGAAATCGGGGATTTTTATTTTAGAATTGGTGAAATAAAGCACACAATTCCTGAATGGGCTCAATATTTTGAAGTTGGAACAGTTTGAGTCAGATGAAAAATGTGGGAGTTGTGCAACTTTGAAGAATGTCCCATTGATTCCAAAGGGAATTTCAGAAAAAATGGGGATTTCGGAAAAAGTGGGAATTTTTTTGAAAATGGTAGAAAACTTCAATGATCTGAATGAGTTGAAATTGTTGATGCTCGAATTTTTCAAATCATTTGAGAAATTTTGAGGTAGTGACACGTTGAATTGAGAAATGCCCCATCCATCCATTTTCTACCGCTTATTCCCTTTTGGGGTTGCGGGGGGCGCTGGCGCCTATCTCAGCTACAATCGGGCGGAAGGCGGGGTACACCCTGGACAAGTCACCACCTCATCGCAGGGCCAACACAGATAGACAGACAACATTTACACTCAAATTCACACACGAGCCAATTTAGTGTTGCCAATTAACCTATCCCCAGGTGCATGTCTTTGGAAGTGGGAGGAAGCCGGAGTACCCGGAGGGAACCCACGCATTCACGGGGAGAACATGCAAACTCCACACAGAAAGATCCCGAGCCTGGATTTGAACCCAGGACTGCAGGACCTTCGTATTGTGAGGCAGACGCACTAACCCCTCTGCCACCGTGAAGCCGAATTGAGAAATGGTATGACAGAATTTCGGAAAACCGGGAATTTTTCCAGTTCAAAAAACAACTGTGTTTTTTTTGTCCTGATTAAGAAGAACATTTTGATGGTGGAACGGTTGAAATAGGTTGAAAAATCTGAAAGGAGTAGTGGAACTTAACTGTGGAAATAGGTTACCAAAAAACGTGAATTCCTGGAAATTTGTTGAATGTCGAAACATTGTAGTTTGAATGTCCAGGATGAGTTGAATGTGTTGGAGCTGGAATGGTTTGAACGGGTTGAAGAATGTTGGAATTGTGGAAGTTTGAAAAATGCCCATTTCATTTTGAATGGGGAAAATGCAAAAAAAAAAAAGGATTTATGGGAAATCGGGGATTTTTATTTTAGAATTGGTGAAGTAAAGCACACAATTCCTGAATGGGCTCAATATTTTGAAGTTGGAACAGTTTGAGTCAGATGAAAAATGTGGGAGTTGTGGAACTTTGAAGAATGTCCCATTGATTCCAATGGGAATTTACCAAAAATGTGGGAAAAGCGGGATTTTTTTCTGAAAATGGTAAAAAAAAAACAAAAAAAACTTGAATGAGTTGAAATGGTTGGTGTTGGAATTTTCTTAAATCAGTTGAGAAATGTTGAAGTAGTAACATGTTAAATTGAGAAATGGTATTACAGAATTCCTGAAATTTCGGGAAAACCGGGAATTTTTCCAGTTCAAAAAATAACTTTGCTTTTTGTCTTAATTAAGAGGAATGTTTTGACGGTGGAATGGTTGAAATGCGTTACAAAATGTGGAAGGCGTAGTCACCAGAAAAAAAGGTGGAATTCCGGAAAATCCTGGAATTTTTTCGAACTTGGAAAATGTCAGGCTTGCCCCTATGTTTTAGTTTTTTCCTCTGCATTTGTCTGTTTCCTGTGTTTAGTATTTCCTGTCTTTTAGTTCCTGTCAAGTGCTCTTATTTTGTCAGCTTCCTGACTTGTTCCCTTAGTGTTCCCCTTCAGCTGCGGCTGATTGGCATTTTGCCACACCCGTTGCCAATCAGCCGGCGCCTATTTGTACCTCCTTTGTCTTGTGCCAGTTGCTGGATCATTTTATTGTCATTTGTATTGTCTTGTCGATGTCATGTCTAGTCGCTCTTGTGATGTGTTATCGCTCCTGTCGTGTCGTACCTTGTCTTTGCAGCGTAGCGGTAAGCTATATTCAGTTGATGTTTGTAGCTTACTGTTTTTTGTTCCCTGCTTCCGTTTTATTTTTCATTATACAAGTACGAATTCTGTTTGGCTGTTCGCTACCCACTAGCTTCCACGCTAAGCTCCTGTTCGTTATATTATAGCTCCCAGGCTAGCTCCTTTTGTTTGATTATCCGCCCCGTGCGCGCTTTGTGTTTGTACCCTTTTGGTTTTGTTTTTGTCTTAGTATTTAATTAATTCATGTTTTCACATTCCATGCCCGCCTCCATCTCTGCATCTTGGGGTTCGTCACCAGATAACCTTGACAGAAAACAAGATATTTCAATTTCCAGGGTGGTGGAATATGTTGAAGGTGGAATGGTTTGAATTGGTTGAAAAATGGTGGAAGTTTGAAATATGGCCAATTCATTTTAAAAGGGGAAAAACCTGGAATTCTGGAAAATCGGGGAATTTTGGGGATTTTTTTCAAGGGAAAGCCTGTGATTCACAAATAGGCTGTGGAAGTGGAAGCATCTGATTCCGGGATTGGGGCAGTTTTGTCTCAACCATCGAATGAGAATAATGTGTTGCACCCTAGTGCGTTCTTCTCTAGACGCCTAGGGATGTATTTCCTAAGTTTATAAACATAGTATGAATTAAAAGAAAAACTAAAGATGTTGTCATGCTATAAAATATTGACATAATCATAGTAGTATCAACTAGATACTCTCCTTTACTTGGTATCATTACAGTGGATGTTAGGTGTAGATCCACCAATGGCGTTTGTTTACATTTTGACACCGGTGAGATATGGTGTGTAGTGAAAAATATTTAGCTATTCATCAACCGGCAGGGATGATACTTGTAATAAACTCACGTTATTTGTCGCCATGGAGACGAGGATTAGTGGTTTAGAAGTAGCTTAAACACTGCGGACGGACTTTGGCTAGCCATGTCTTAAAGCACCTCTTCCTGAGGGCGTTTCAGTGTTATAACTTCACCTTTATCTTCAGTTTTTAAGCCAAAATGCGTCCGTCCTCCCTTTTCTATCTACACGCTGTCTCTGCTTGTAAGTACTCCGTGTGTGCGCGCTGGCCAACATGCTCCTCTGCTCGTAAAACCAGAAATGTCATGACGTGACGACGACGTGGCATGTGTCGTTTAAAAAAAAAAGGGTGGGGGGTGGACCGGTACTTGTTAGAGGCGGTATAGTACCGAATACAATTCATTAGTATCACAGTACTATACGAGTACCGGTATACCGGTACAACCCTACTCTGCACACACAATGACTTCCTGTTGTCCGCTGATAGATTTAACTACAGCTGCTGACATTTAATTATTTTAATTTTTTGTAAATTTTTGCATGTATAAAACCTTTTTTATAAATTTAGTCGGTTAGAGAAGATTATACAATACGGTAATACTAGAGATGTCTGATAATGGCATTTTTACCGATATCCAATATTTCGATATTGTCCAACTCCTAATTACCGATTTTGATACGAACTGATACCGATATATACAGTCGTGGACTCAACACACTATTATGCCTAACTTTGTTGTGATGCCCGCTGGATGCATTAAACCAGTGGTCCCCAACCAAGCCGCAGAAGAATTTATTTATTTTTTTTTTTAATTAAATCAACATAAAAACACAGGATACACTTACAATTAGTGCACCAATCAGAAAAACCTCCCTTTTTCATGACAAAAAAAAAAAAAATCGAACAGAAAGATATAGCGACATTAGTTCGGATTCAGACTCGGATTTCAGAGGCTTAAGTGATTCAACAGATTACGCATGTATTGAAACGGATGGTTGGAGTATGGAGGCAGATAGCGAAAACCAAATTGAAGAAGAAACTAAAGCTATTGAGCGAATAGCTATTGAAGCTATTCGGCAATCGCCTTCTAACCAACGATTGCATCTTTTGACCACTGGAGCAACTTAAATCCGTTGATTGGTAAGTGTTTGTTTGGCATTAAATGTGGGTGGAGGGAAAGGCTGAATGCAAATATAGCTACAAATGTACATACAGCTACCCTAAATAGCATGTTAGCATCGATTAGCTGGCAGTCATGCTGTGACCAAATATGTCTGATTAGCACATAAGTCGATAACATCAACAAAACTCACCTTTGTGATTTTGTTGACTTTATCGTTGGAAATGCATCTGCTTTGAGTGTCGCAGGATATCCACACATCTCTGTCGTAGCATCGCTATCGTCGGTAAAATGTGCTGAATAGACGAGGGACTTTCGCATCTTTTGACACTGGTGCAACTTGAATCAGTCGATTGGTATGTGTTTGTTTGGCATTAAATGTGGGTGGAGGGAAAGGCTGGATGCAAATATAGTTTCAAATGTACATACAGCTAGCCTAAATAGCATGTTAGCATCGATCAGCTGGCAGTCATGCCGTGACCAAATATGTCTGATTAGCACATAAGTCAATAACATAAACAAAACTCACCTTTGTGATTTTGTTGACTTTATCATTGGAAATGCATCTGCTTTGAGTGTCGCAGGACATCCACACATTTCTGTCAGAGCATCGCTATCGTCGGTAAAATGTGCAGAACAAACAAGGGACTTTCGCATCTTTTGACACTGGTGCAACTTGAATCCGTCGATTGGTATGTGTTTGTTTGGCATTAAATGTGGGTGGAGGGAAAGGCTGGATGCAAATATAGCTACAAATGTACATACAGCTACCCTAAATAGCATGTTAGCATCGATTAGCTGGCAGTCATGCTGTGACCAAATATGTCTGATTAGCACATAAGTCGATAACATCAACAAAACTCACCTTTGTGATTTTGTTGACTTTATCGTTGGAAATGCATCCACTTTGAGTGTCGCAGGATATCCACACACCTCTGTCGTAGCATCGCTATCGTTGGTTAAATGTGCAGAACAAACGAGGGACTTTCGCATCTTTTGACACTGGTGCAACTTGAATCCGTCGATTGGTATGTGTTTGTTTGGCATTAAATGTGGGTGGAGGGAAAGGCTGGATGCAAATATAGTTTCAAATGTACATACAGCTAGCCTAAATAGCATGTTAGCATCGATCAGCTGGCAGTCATGCCGTGACCAAATATGTCTGATTAGCACATAAGTCAATAACATAAACAAAACTCACCTTTGTGATTGTGTTGACTTTATCGTTGGAAATGCATCTGCTTTGAGTGTCGCAGGATATCCACACATTTCTGTCAGAGCATCGCTATCGTCGGTAAAATGTGCAGGACAAACAAGGGACTTTCGCATCTTTTGACACTGGTGCAACTTGAATCCGTCGATTGGTATGTGTTTGTTTGACATTAAATGTGGGTGGAGGGAAAGGCTGGATGCAAATATAGCTACAAATGTATATACAGCTACCCTAAATAGCATGTTAGCATCGATTAGCTGGCAGTCATGCTGTGACCAAATATGTCTGATTAGCACATAAGTCGATAACATCAGCAAAACTCACCTTTGTGATTTTGTTGACTTTATCGTTGGCAATGCATCCGCTTTGAGTGTCGCAGGATATCCACACACCTCTGTCGTAGCATCGCTATCGTCGGTAAAATGTGCAGAACGAACGAGGGACTTTCGCATTTTTTGACAGTGGTGCAACTTGAATCCGTCGATTGGTATGTGTTTGTTTGGCATTAAATGTGGGTGGAGGGAAAGGCTGGATGCAAATATAGTTTCAAATGTACATACAGCTAGCCTAAATAGCATGTTAGCATCGATTAGCTGGCAGTCATGCCGTGACCACATATGTCTGATTAGCACATAAGTCGATAACATCAACAAAACTCACCTTTGTGATTTTGTTGACTTTATCGTTGGAAATGCATCTGCTTTGAGTGGCGCAGGATATCCACACATCTCTGTCGTAGCATCACTATCGTCGGTAAAATGTGCTGAATAGACGAGGGACTTTCGCATCTTTTGACACTGGTGCAACTTGAATCCGTCGATTGGTATGTGTTTGTTTGGCATCAAATGTGGGTGGAGGGAAAGGCTGGATGCAAATATAGTTTCAAATGTACATACAGCTAGCCTAAATAGCATGTTAGCATCGATCAGCTGGCAGTCATGCCGTGACTAAATATGTCTGATTAGCACATAAGTCAATAACATAAACAAAACTCACCTTTGTGATTGTGTTGACTTTATCGTTGGAAATACATCTGCTTTGAGTGTCGCAGGACATCCACACATTTCTGTCAGAGCATCGCTATCGTCGGTAAAATGTGCAGAACAAACAAGGGACTTTCGCATCTTTTGACACTGGTGCAACTTGAATCCGTCGATTGGTATGTGTTTGTTTAGCATTAAATGTGGGTGGAGGGAAAGGCTGGATGCAAATATAGCTACAAATGTACATACAGCTAGCCTAAATAGCATTAGCATTGATTAGCTGGCAGTCATGCCGTGACCGAATATGTCTGATTAGCACATAAGTCAATAACATCAACAAAACTCACCTTTGTGATTTTCTTGACTTTATTGTTGGAAATGCATCTGCTTTGAGTGTCGCAGGATATCCACACATCTCTGTCGTAGCACCGCTATCGTCGGTAAAATGTGCAGAACAAACGAGGGACTTTCGCATCTTTTGACACTGGTGCAACTTGAATCCGTTGATTGGTATGTGTTTGTTTGGCATAAAATGTGGGTGGAGGGAAGGGCTGGATGCAAATATAGCTACAAATGAGGCATATTGATGCAATATGTACATACAGCTAGCCTAAATAGCATGTTAGCATCAATTAGCATGCCGTGCTAATCGATGCACACTGGGACTCACGTCTTCAGTGGTTAAGATACGAGACAACAACCAAGAAAGTGCAATCATTTTGCTGCTTTTTTGTTGTTGTTGTTCTTTTAAGTTCCATCCTGCTCAGACAGACCTTTTTGTCACGCGTTGTCATGCGGCAGTCTTTCTAACGGCGACGCGTGTCAGCCTGACCTCCAGTTCCTCCATTTAGAAAATAAACTGTTCAAAAGCGCTCTAGGCATGCACGCCTGAAAATAGCTTTATCTTATTCTCATGGCAATGTGTGCTCTCTTTTTATCGCGGTGTATTTTTGTTCACGTGAAAGCAAAACACTAACACGTGTTGCGTAACCGGCGATTGGGTTTAAAAATACACGGCGAGTGGCAAGTTGAAGCCGTTGTGTGTGTTTGTGCGTGTGTTTGCGTGGGTGTCTTGTGAGAACGTGTTAGTGTTTGTACTGTGTGTGGAATTAATGGAAAAACCCAAAACCGGTGAAGTTGGCCCGTTGTGTAAATGGTAAATAAAAAGAGAATACAATGATTTGCAAATCCTTTTCAACTTATATTCAATTGAATAGACTGCATAGACAAGATATTTAATGTTCCAACTGAAAATTTTTATAATTTTTTTTTTCAAATAAGCATTAACTTAGAATTCAATTGAAGCAACACATTGCCAAAAAGTTGACACAGGGGCATTTTTACCACTGTTTTACATGGCCTTTCCTTTTAACAACACTCTGTAAACGTTTGGGAACTGAGGAGACCAATTTTTTAAGTTTTTCAGGTGGAATTATTTTCCATTCTTGCTTGATGTACAGTTTAAGTTGTTTAACAGTCCGGGGTCTCTGTTGTCATATTTTATGCTTCATAATGCGCCACACATTTTCAATGGGAGACAGGTCTGGACTACAGGCATGCCAGTCTAGTACCCGCACTCATTTACTATGAGGCCCCGCTGTTGTAACACGTGTCTTGGCATTGTCTCGCTGAAATAAGCAGGGGCGTCCATGAAAAAGACATTGCTTGGATAGCAACATATATTGCTCCAAAACCTGTATGTACAGTACATCTCAGCATTAATAGTGCCTTCACAGATGTGTAAGTTACCCATGCCTTGGGCACTAATACACCCCCATACCATTACAACTGTTGGCTTTTGAACTTTGTGCCTATAACAGTCCGGATGGTTCTTTTCCAATTTGGTCTGGAGGACCCGACGTCCACAGTTTCCAAAAACAATTTGAAATGCGGAGTCGTCAGACCACAGAACACTTTTCCACTTTGCATCAGTCCATCTTAGATGAGCTCGAGCCCAGCAAAGCCGGTAGCGTTTCTGGGTGTTGTTGATAAATGGCTTTCTCTTTGCATATTAGTTTTAACTTGCACTTACAGATGTAGTAACAAACTGTAGTTACTGACAGAGGTTTTCTGAAATGTTCCTAAGCCCATGTGGTGATATCTTTTACACGTTGATGTCTCTTGTCGATGCAGCACCGCCTGAGGGATCCAAGTTCCTTAATATCATCGCTTACGTGCAGATTCCCTGAACCTTTTGATGACATCACGGACCGTAGATGGTGAAATCCCTAATTTCTTTGTAATAGGTCGTTGAGAAATGTTGTTTTTAAACTGTTGGACAATTTGCTCACGCATTTGTTCACAATGTGGTGACCCTCACCCCATCCTTGTTTGTGAATGACTGAGCATTTCATGGAAGCTGCTTTTATACCCAATCATGGCACCCACCTGTTCCCAATCAGCCTGTTCACCTGTGGGATGTTCCAAATAAGTGTTTGATGAGCATCCCTCAACTTTCTCAGTCATTTTTGCCACTTGTGCCAGCTTTTTCGCACCATGTTGCAGGCATCAAATTCCAAATGAGCTAATATTTTCAAAAAATAACAAAGTTTTCCAGTTCAAACTTGAAGTATCTTGTCTTTGCAGTCTATTCAATTGAATATAGGTTGAAAAGGATTTGCAAATCATTGTATTCTGTTTTATTTACTATTTAGACAACGTGGCAACTTCACTGGTATTGGGTTTTGTATAAATGTAATGTAGTAACAAGCACATTCATATTAACATGTAATATTTAACTATTTTATGTATTTTAAGCATACATATTAGTTTCAGAGACGCATCATGACGTTCCTTTTTCCCTTTAAAGTCAACAACACTATTACTCATGATTGACTTCTAGAGAGACAACAAAGATGACTTATGGACAAATGATCCCAGAACCTTATAATTTTGAACCTGTATATACCGAGGATAAGCTACAAGTTTTTCCCTTTAAAGTCAACAACACTATTAATCATCACCGACTTCTAGAGAGACAACAAAGATGACTTATGGACAAATGATCCAGAACCTTACAATTTTGAACCTGAATATACCGAGGATAAGCTACAAGTTAGCTAAACAGATGCATCTTTAGTGAA
This sequence comes from Nerophis ophidion, assembly GCF_033978795.1. Taxonomy (NCBI): domain Eukaryota; kingdom Metazoa; phylum Chordata; class Actinopteri; order Syngnathiformes; family Syngnathidae; genus Nerophis; species Nerophis ophidion. The sequence goes on from NC_084612.1 coordinate 61,650,982, forward strand.
ACACTTAGCATCATGTAGCAGTATTGCTCAGTGCTAATCAAGATATACAAACTATATGAACATAAGCAAACAATCACTTAGAGTACAATGTCTGCTCTCAATTGGATGTCATATTTTCTTGTTTAGATGAAGAATGAATCACAATCTTCACGCAGGTTTAAAAAAAATAAAATAAAGGTGCCGGAAACAAGTGTTTTATCTTCAGGTATAAGTTTGATGCCAGAGTTGATCTACTTCTCAGTTTATGGCTACAAGCTTCTACTATTTGGATATGCGGAGGAGATGCGGATGAGGGGACAGGACTGTGGAGCTAGCACTGAGCTACTGGGACGGAGAGGCTTCGCGGTGTCTTGACTGGGTGAGCAGGTGTCGGACACACCAGTCACCTTGGACGTATCCTCGCTCATCCATGCGGACTGGACACTGGCCGAGAGTGGAGTCGGCTGTCTTGGTTGCCTTGTTGGGTCTGCTTCTGTCTCTGGCCATGCTCCCTCTACCCCAGCAGACGATGGCGTGCAACACCGCAGAGGCCACCACAGTGGATATGTTTATTTTACTTTTTATTCATAGCTGTATGTAGAAGTGTCTGGTTGTATCCGCTGCTTTAATGTCTTTAATGTCCTCTGTGTTCTTTGATGTTTGATGTTTCCCTCTTACACACATGGAAGAGGGATGTGTACTATGGCTATGAGTTTTTTTTATTTTTTTTATTTATTTTTTTTTTCCCTTAGCCTCAGTCTGCACCCCCACTCCAGGGCCTAGGCTAAGACCAATTTTTTAATTTTATTTTAATCTTCTATTTTTTTCTCCCCCCTCCCCGTTGTTTACCTGTATGTCATCTTTTTTGTAAGGGGCGCTGGAAGCCGGCAGACCCGTCAGCGATCCTGTTCTGTCTCTCTGTAATGTTTGTCTGATCTTGAATGGGATTGTGCTGAAAATTGTAATTTTCCTGAAGGAACTCTCCTGACGGAATAAATAAAGTACTATCTAATCTAATCTATTTTGGGGAGAAGCATGAAATATATTATTAATTATTATTATTATTAATTAATTAACTTTCGCCTACTCATAGGCAGTGTTGTGTTAGTTACAGAAAACCAGTAACAAGTTACTTTATTTCAAAAGTAACTCAGTTACTAACTCAGTTACTTACACCAAAAAGTAATGCGTTTTTGTGAAAAGTAACTATTTAGTTACTTCTTTTTTTCTTCTTTGTTTTTTAAGGCTCCCATTAATGCCCTTTTAGCCGTCATTTCAGTACTGTTGACTGGAGAATAATACACTCTGCTGATCAACTTGACATGCATTTGCATCACTGAACTCTGCTAAGCAATGTGGTCTACATACAACACACAAAGACAAAGATATGTTTCAAAGGGCCTATTTATTTCAGGCCAGAACAAATTGACAAAATTATTTTAAATAGCTGCAACATAACATACACAAGTAACTGTAGTAGCTTTAAACCTGGCTTCACCCAAGGAAGGCACACATGACATACACAAAGCCTAAATCGGCATTTTTTTTTCTCTCAAGGAATTCGGAAATAAAATCATGTCTTCTTGAGATCAAGACTGTACTGAAACCCAGAACACTCTTCGCATTTACGCAGTTTTAGTTTAGAGAAAAGGAACGATTGTCCTGGCCTACTAGGGTCCCTCTTTATGTTTGTGAACTTTATAGTCTATACATTTAGAGTGATGTGATAATCAAACCGTACTTACCGACCCTCCCGGATATTCCGGGAGACTCCCGAAATTCAGCGCCTCTCCTGAAAATGTTCCGAAAATCAGGCGGAACTGCAGGCCACGCCCCCTCCAGCTCCATGCGGACCTAAATGACGACAGCCTGTTTTCACGTCCGCTTTCCCACAATATAAACAGCGTGTCTGCCCAATGACGTTATAACTGTAGAATGATCGAGGGCGAGTTCTTGGATTCTTATGTGGGTTTATTGTTAGGCAGTTTCATTAACGTCCTCCCAGCGCAGTATCAACACACAACAACAGCAGTCACGTTGCAAAGCAGTTTGTCTGCTGTAAACAGCAATGGTGTGACACTCTTACACAGGACAATACTGCCATCTACTGTACATGCACCACAACAACTCCAGGCAACTTCAACCCTTTAATAATACCCTCCTCCATTCACAACCCATCTCCCGGGATTGTAAATAACCTAATGTGAATAATCGAATGTATTTTTAATGTATATACTTGTTCTTATGCTATCTGAACTCACTATGTTCTCTGCTCGCTGTACATATCCTACTAAGTAAGACCTACACTGTTTCAATGTCCATTTCTCTGTTGATGCAATTGTTGATGACTGAAGTACTGATATCAACCAAAGCTCCTCATCCCACCCCCCGGATTGTAAATAATTCAATGTATATACTATGATGATTAACTTGTGTGATGACTGCATTATGCTGATAGTATACATTTGTACCATGAATTGATTAATGTGGACCCCGACTTAAACAAGTTGAAAAACTTATTCGGGAGTTACCATTTAGTGGTCAATTCTAAGGAATATGTACTGTACTGTGCAATCTACTAATAAAAGTTTCAATCAATCAATCATGCATATGTGACAATAACATCTACGGCTTTTAGAGAGTGCAGTGCTTAACTGAACTGTAAATATACTCCTCCCCTCTTAACCACGCCCATCTCCCCAACCCTGACCACGCCCCCCACCTCCCGAAATCGGAGGTCTCAAGGTTACCAAGTATAAATCAAACACTCTAGAAATCTAGAATGAAAGAGTGTATAAGAGAATTGACAGAGTGTGTGTACCTTCAGTGCTGAATGATGAGCAGAGGCTGAGTTTGGAGTGTTTTCTTTAGCTCGCTTTCCATGTTTATGTACTCACTGTCCACTGTGTCCAGCTGCCTGAAATCGGGTGACTCCACCGTAGAAATAGCCTGCATGTCTTCTAGCACATACGCTGCAATGGCTTTATCAATGTTGTCCTGGCTCGCAGCCCCTCTGTTAAAATCTGTGTCTGTCTTTACTAGCTTCGTCGAAGCATGTTGCTTTTGTAGCTGTTTCAGCAGATTTGAATCGCTGTTTTGTGTAGTAGATAGGATCTTTAATCCAAAACACAACTTACATTTAACTAATATGTTATTTTCTTTGTGCTCGACAAAAGAAAAGTAGTGAGACTATCTCCATGTTAAGAAACTCGACTTCTGGCTCCGCCATGATGTAAACACAGACAAACACCCACCCAGACAAAGTGTGCCTTTTCTTTTCCTTGTGACACAGAAGGACCATACAGCAGCACTCCAATAAAACAGACTCAGATCTTCTGTTTCTTGCCGATACTACAAAAAAAATAACGTAATGTAACGCAGTAACGCATCATGTAGTACCGTTAACTGAGTTACTGGATATAAGAAAAAACGCGTTAGATTTCTGGTTACTGCCGAAAATTGTTGAGATCCGCTTTTTGGATCCTCCACATATTAATGTTTATTATTCCATTTTTGTTTTCACTCTCCGTCTGATCCTATTATTTCCTGTTTAGTCGGTCACCATGGTAGCCTATCAGTTTCACCTGCTACTCACGGCCCTGCACACCTGTCCTCACTAATCACCTGCCTCATATAAGCCTGCATCTTCTGTTGTTCAGTCTGGGATCCAAATTTGTTCATACACAACGGTACGTCTGCTTTGCGCTTTTGCTTACATGCAATTTCTGTATTATTCTCACGAGCTCTCACGCTGCGCAATTTTATTCATTCTTAGCTCTCATGTTACATGTTTTGTTTTCCCCTTTGTGTGCCTATGTGCCAGTTTAATTTACTATTTGTTTATCCTAGCTTTCATGCTTGCGTCTTTTGTTTGCCTTTTCTTAGCTCCAGTATTTTTGTTCTCTAGCACCTTTTGTTGTTCAAATAAAACGTTAGCTGAGTTACTGAATATAAGAAAAACCGCGTTAGATTTCTGGTTACTGCCAAAAATTGTTGAGATCCGCTTTTTGGATCCCCCACATATTATTGTTTATTGTTCCATTTTTATTTTCACTCTCCGTTTCATCCTATTATTTCCTGTTTAGTCGGTCACCATTGTAGCTTATCAGTTTCACCTGCTACTCACGGCCCTGCACACCTGTCCTCACTAATCACCTGCCTTATATAAGCCTGCTTCTTCTGTTGTTCAGTCTGGGATCCAAATTTGTTCATACACAACGGTACGTCTGCTTTGCGCTTTTGCTTACATGCAATTTCTGTTTTATTCTCGCAAGTTCTCACGCTGCGCAATTTTATTCATTCTTAGCTCTCATGCTACATGTTTTGTTTTCCCCTTTGTGTCCCTATGTGCCAGTTTGGTTTACTATTTGTTTATACTAGCTTTCATGCTTGCGTCTTTTGTTTGCCTTTTCTTAGCTCCAGTATTTTTGTACTCTAGCACCTTTTGTTGTTCAAATAAAACGTTAACTGAGTTACTGAATATAAGAAAAACCGCGTTAGATTTCTGGTTACTGCCGAAAATTGTTGAGATCCGCTTTTTGGATCCCCCACATATTATTGTTTATTGTTCCATTTTTATTTTTACTCTCAGTCTGATCCTATTATTTCTTGTTTAGTCGGTCACCATGGTAGCTTATCAGTTTCACCTGCTACTCACGGCCCTGCACACCTGTCCTCACTAATCACCTGCCTTATATAAGCCTGCATCTTTTGTTGTTCAGTCTGGGATCCAAATTTGTTCATACACAACGGTACGTCTGCTTTGCGCTTTTGCTTACATGCAATTTCTGTATTATTCTCACGAGCTCTCACGCTGCGCAATTTTATTCATTCTTAGCTCTCATGCTACATATTTTGGTTTCCCCTTTGTGTGCCTATGTGCCAGTTTAGTTTACTATTTGTTTATCCTAGCTTTCATGCTTGCGTATTTTGTTTGCCTTTTCTTAGCTCCAGTATTTTTGTTCTCTAGCACCTTTTGTTGTTCAAATAAAACGTTAACTGAGTTACTGAATATAAGGAAAACCGCGATGGATTTCTGGTTACTGCCGAAAATTGTTGAGATCCGCTTTTTGGATCCCCCACATATTATTGTTTATTGTTCCATTTGTATTTTCACTCTCCGTCTGATCCTATTATTTCCTATTTAGTCGGTCACCATGGTAGCTTATCAGTTTCACCTGCTACTCACGGCCCTGCACACCTGTCCTCACTAATCACCTGCCTTATATAAGCCTGCATCTTTTGTTGTTCAGTCTGGGATCCAAATTTGTTCATACACAACGGTACGTCTGCTTTGCGCTTTTGCTTACATGCAATTTCTGTTTTATTCTCGCAAGCTCTCACGCTGCGCAATTTTATTCATTCTTAGCTCTCATGCTGCATGTTTTGTTTTCCCCTTTGTGTGCCTATGTGCCAGTTTAGTTTACTATTTGTTTATCGTAGCTTTCATGCTTGCGTCTTTTGTTTGCCTTTTCTTAGCTCCAGTATTTTTGTTCTCTAGCTCCTTTTGTTTTTCAAATAAATAGTTAAACCTTACTTTTGCTGTGTCCAATTTCGACGCATCCTCGAGGGAATCGAACCCGGCACCACGATGCCGAACAGGCGTAACAGAAAATAACGGCTGTCAAATAATACATCCATCCATTTACTACCGCTTATTCCCTTTTGGGGTTGCGGGGGGTGCTGGTGCCTATCTCAGCTACAAGCGGGCGGAAGGCGGGGTACAACCGTGACAAGTCGCCACCTCATCGCAGGGCCAACACAGATAGACAGACAACATTTAAAATAATACAAAATAATAAAAATGATTAAAAAAAATACTTTGTAACGCGTTAGTCCCAACACTGCTCATAGGCGATGGCAGCTCACCAGCTCAACATGTCAAAATAATTTTTCTAGGAATTTGTGTCAAAATATTTTTTAGGTTTATTGAAATGCTGTAAACAAGTAGTTTACTGTGATTAATCACCATTAGCCCAACTTCTTCTAATACAAATAAAGGTTAATTTGCACAACAGTCAGTAAAAGCAGACCGTCGATCACCACGACTCTCACAGGCATGAAGCTATTTTAAAAAAAGCTTTAGTGAGTGTCCGTGTCTGCCTCATTATTGGTGAAGTATGGTGCGACTCGACCAATTGTGCTGCCTTAAGGTTACCTGAACTCCTCACTAACAACGTCTCTAGCCCACCTTTTTTTTCCCCCACCTTTTTTATTTTGTTGAAACGACTTTCTTCCGTGGCAAATATAACCTTTGTTGCTTCCCACTAACAACACCCGTGTGTGTGTGTGTGTGTGTGTGTGTGTGTGTGTGTGTGTGTGTGTGTGTGTGTTGCTGAAGAATAATGAGCGCGGTGGGATGCTGATTGTATCGTCAAGCTGCAGTGACAGGCTGCTGTACTTGATTTGTGCACAATAAATAACACACACTCCTCTGAGTTTGTAATATATTAAACAAATCTCCAGCCTAACGCCTATAAGGCGAATATTGTGTCATTGCAATGCAACCACGAGGCTTCTACAATGTCCCAAAAATATCGGTGTTTTCAGCTCGCAAAAACTACAGACACTCTCATTTTTTTATATATATATATATAACTGTAAATTATATTAGTGGCGCTCCATGGGTTGTGGTTTTTAACACATACAGTGGGGCAAAAAAAGTATTTAGTCAGCCACCGATTGTCCAAGTTCTCCCACTTAAAATGATGACAGAGGTCTGTAATTTTCATCATAGGTACACTTCAACTGTGAGAGACAGAATGTGAAAAAAAATCCAGGAATTCACATTGTATGAATTTTAAAGAATTTATTTGTAAATTATGGTGGAAAATAAGTATTTGGTCAACCTGTCACACCTATCCAATCCAATCCAATCCACTTTATTTATATAGCACATTTAAACAACAATAACGTTCCCAAAGTGCTGCACAGCCATGTTAAAAACAATATTAAAAAAACAAAAAACAATATTATGCTCCACCAATGACTGAATAAAAACAAAAAATAATAAAATATAAAACCAATATAAAAAAAGAAATATATATATAAAAACTAATATGATTAAAAACAATTTTAAAGGGTAAAATCAATTAAAATATCCATCCATCCATCCATTTTCTACCGCTTATTCCCTTTTGGGGTCGCGGGGGGCGCCTATTTCAGCTACAATCGGGCAGAAGGCGGGGTACACCCTGGACAAGTCGCCATCTCATCGCAGGGCCAACACAGATAGACAGACAACATTCACACTCACATTAACACACTAGAACCAATTTTAGTGTTGCCAATCAACCTATCCCTCAATTAAAACAGTCAAATAGAAATCAAAGTGTATAAAAAACACAGAGGACAAAAGAGGACAGAGGACCACACAACTACGGATCATGTTTTGTTTTGATTTTGGACATTCAGTCACGTTTTGCACTTCCTGGTTTTGTTTGTTTCCATGCCAACCTATTAGTTTCCACCTGGTCCCCTTAAGTCGCGCCCCGATCCTCAGCCTCTCACACCTGTTTTCTATTACCACAGCCAGTACTTAAGTCATTTGCTTTCTGTTCATCATTCTGGGAACTTTGCCTTTTGTAGATGCCTGCATATTTTGACCACGACCATGCTGCTACTTTATTTTGACTACGCCACGTAAGCCTTTTGTATTTTTGCCTCAGTGCTAATTTTTGGTTTATTGAGTATCGTTGATAGTATCTTTTGTCAATTCATTATCATTCATGCCAATCAAGCAAGTGTTTTTGTTTATATTTTTGTAGCCAAGTTCTGTACCTCATTATGAGCGCCCTTAGTTTGTTTATTTTTTTATTGTAGTGTTTAAATAAACAAATATGTACCTAAACTCACACCTGGCTCGTCCTGTAATCCCGCTGCGTCGAAGGAGCAAAACAAATCCACGCCTTAGTCCTGACACAACCATTCAAAGCTCTCACTGATGGAAGGAGGTTTTGGCTCAAAATCTCACGATACATGGCCCCATTCATTCTTTCCTTAACACGGATCAATCGTCCTGTCCCCTTAGCAGAAAAACAGCCCCAAAGCATGATGTTTCCGCCCCCATGCTTCACAGTAGGTGTGGTGTTCTTGGGATGCAACTCAGTATTCTTCTTCCTCCAAACACGATGAGTTGAGTTTATACCAAAAAGTTCTATTTTGGTTTCATCTGACCACATGACATTCTCCCAATCCTCTGCTGTATCATCCATGTATCCATTTTGGTATAAACTCAACTCGTCTTGTTTAGAGGAAGAAGAATACTGAGTTGCATCCCAAGAACACCATACCTACTGTGAAGCATGGGGGGGAAACATCATGCTTTGGGGCTGTTTTTCTGCTAAGGGGACAGGACGATATAAATAAATATATATATATATACCTTCCCATTCAATACGTTTTATTTTAATGAATATTTACATTGTCACTGAAGGAATCAAAACCATGAATGAACACATGCGGAGTTACGTACTTAAGAAAAAAAGGCGAAATAACTGAAAACATGTTTTATGTTCTCGTTTCTTCCAAATAGCCACCCTTTGCTTTGATTACTTTTTCGCACACTCTTGGCATTCTCTCGATGAGCTTCAAGGGTTTTCATTTCACAGGTGTCATAATTTTGATGCCTTCAGTAACGGTCTACAATGTAAATAGTCATGAAAATAAAGAAAACGCATTGAAATGAGAAGGTGTGTCCAAACTTTTGACCTGTACTGTATTTGTGTGTGTGTATATATATATATATATATATATATATATATATATATATATATATATATATATATATATAAAATATATATATATATATATATATATATATGTATAGATATATGTATATATGTATAGATTATTGTATGACTTTCTGTGTTTAGTTTTGGTTTGCGCTATGAGTGGGAAAGGTTGCTTGGATTGGGTCGTATAAGTCAATGCTGTGCTCGAGGCCCATCCATCCATTCATCCATTTCCTACCGCTTATACCCCTTTGGGGGTCGCGGGGCGCGCTGGTGCCCATCCCAGCTACAATCGGGCGGAAGGCGGGGTACATCCTGGACAAGTCGCCACCTAATCGCAGGGTCTGCTCGAGGCCCTTCAAAGCAAATGTAATGGTAAATGACCTGATTTTCTCACATTGTCCACAAGGCGGCGATGCATTTGTTGCAATTAGACTGGCAGCTATTTAAAATGAAGCTATCGGCATCATGCAGGCCCATTTCTTTTTTTAAACTTCCGACATCCCGGGGGCTTTAGTTTGGACACCCCTAAACTAAGGTGTTGCTGGAGCTTGTCTACTTCAGATACAGTCAGTAGCCATTATTTACTTTTTACTTTTTTTTTTTTTTTTTTAAATTGATCTCAACTCTGTACACTGCTGCTGTAATTTTAATTTTCCTGAAGGAACTCTCCTGAAGGAATCAATAAAGTACTATCTATCTATCTTTCTATCTATCTATCTATTTGTTCTACTTCTTTAGTTGTACTAGTGTTGTTCTTCAAGGTTCCACTTTCGGTACTCTCTTTTTTTCCTCTTTTGGGATAGTCAACGCATTTTTGCAGCAGATTCCTAAAAGCACCAGTGGGCTGTCATAGAGATGATCTTTGACTAGCTTTCTTGAAGACAGGCCTTAAAAACAGTAGAGCGACGTTGCAGATGCACTAAATTTGAATTTGACACCCTCGGAATTGGCTATTTTTTGCAATGCCACCAAACTATCAAAAAATGAAGCTGACTTTTAGGGATCTGCATCATTAATAGCTGGTAAAAGGATTTTATTGGAGTGGGAATCACAGTTTGTCCCCAAAGCCTTCCTAAGGCTTAAGGACCTCATGCTTTTCTTAGACTTTGAGAAAATAAACTATAATCTGAGGGTACTCCAAGACATTTGGAGCTGTATGATTGGTTCCACAGCTAAATTAAATACACTACATGACAAATGCGAAATTCACTGTTTACAATGAACCTTTCCACTTACCTCAACTCTTTTTGTGTTTTTATTCAGTGACATTTCTCTGTATGTTTTTTTTCTTGTTTTTTTTTGTCAGTTCGTTTGATTTTCTATCTGCTTGTGGTGGGCAGCACATTGCCACCCACTGTGACTGAAATGTAGGAGGGGAAGGGTTTTTTTTTTTTTTTTTTTTTTTTTTTTTTTACGTATTTTACATTTTGTTGTTTATTTAATTGTATATTTTTTGGGGGGGGGGGCATCTGTTTTTCTGTACCTGTATTATGATTTCCCTATCAATTAAACATTTTTTTTTTTTTACAAATTTTTTATTTGTATTTATTTGGTTTCTCAGTACCTGTATTATAATTTGTCTATCAATTAAAAAGAAAAAAATGTTGTACTTATTTTTTTTGTTATTTATTTATTTATTCTTTGTCATTTTTAGTTTTTTTTATTTTATTTTACTTGAGGCGGGGGTCTGTTTCCCATTACCTGTATTATGACTTCCAAGTCAATTTTTTATTTTATTTTTTTTTTACTGATTATTTTATTTTTTACATTTTTTATTTTGTAATTTTTTGTTTTTTGGGGGTACTGTTTCTCAGTACCTGTATTCTGATTTCCCTATCAAATTATTATTATTTGTTTGTACTTATTTTTTATTTTTATTTTTATTTCATTTATTTTTTTGTTATGTTTTGTTTTTTGGGGGGGAGGGGAGGTCTGTTTCTCAGTACCTGTATTATGATTTCCAAGTCAATTTTTTTATTTTATTTTTTTTTACTGATTTTTTTATTTGTATTTTCATTTTTTTAGGGGGGTAGCGGGGTGTCTGTTTCTCAGTACTTGTGTTATGAGTTCCCTATCATTTTTTTATTTTTATTTATTTTGTAACATTTTGTTTTTTGGGGGCGGGGGTTTCTGTTTCTCAGTACCTGTATTATGATTTCCCTATCAAATTATTATTATTTGTTTGTACTTATTTTTTTTTTATTTTTTTATTTCATTTATTTTTTTGTTATGTTTTGTTTTTTTGGGGTGAGGGGAGGTGTGTTTCTCAGTACCTGCATTATGATTCCCCTATCAAATTATTATTATTTTTCTGTACTTATTTTTTATTTTAATTTTATTTTATTTATTTTTTTATTTGTTTTGTTTTTTGGGGGCAGGGGAGGTCTGTTTCTCAGTACCTGTGTTATGATTTCTCTAGCAATTAAAAAGAAAACAATGTTGTACTTATTTTGGGGAATTTTTTGTTTTTTTTTAATCATATTTGGTGGGTGGGGGAAGTCTATGATTTCCTTATCATATTATTATTATTATTTTGTACTTATTTTTATTTTGTATGTTTATTTTATTTTTTTGTGTGTAATTTTTCTGTTTTTTGGGGTGGAACGTGTCTATTTGTCAGTACCTGTATTATGATTTCCTTATCAAATGATAATGCTGCAACTCTGACAGATGTTAAGATTTACATGGCTATTTATAAGCTGACTAAAGGAATCGATTGTGTGCATTCCGAGTGCCCATCAAGCATGTCTGGGTGCTGGAGGAGCACTAGAGAGACCCTCAAGCTGGGAGAGAAAGTCTGGCTGGTTGGGTCCTCTCAGTAACAGTGGTGCGTTCAAGTGCCAGCTGCGCCTGCTGATGCTCAGGGAGGGGAGGAGAGGAGAAATGAGTCATCCTCCCTCCTCGCTTGTGCCTGAGCAGCCTAATGCGGTGTGGCATCTGGCCTTCATTCTAATCCGCAGCATCCTCTCATTCATCCCCTCGCCACCACCAATCACAACGCTCTCCTTCTAGCGGAGGACCGCCCACTGCTCGTCCTTGTCCTCCTTCTCTCTTCTTCATTCTGTCCTTTTTCTTAGCGCAAGCATGAATGGAGTCGGGAGCAGCAGTAATACATGGACAGTAGAAAGTACAGTAGTTTCTGGAAAAGAGGGCGTTTTTTTTTTTTCCATTCTTTGTCCTCAGCGGGGAGGGAGGCGTTGGTCACATGTGCACACAAACACCATCGCTCCTGTTCAGCTACTCATTGCTCATGAAAGATTTGCCTATTACTCAATGCTGCGCAACTGCAGGGGAGGGTGTCTCACTTCTGATGCTTTTTTATGCAATCGGAGCCTCATTTCCTCCCTGAAATGAATAGAAAACGTAAGCCTTATGACGATAAACACTCATAAGTCACAGCCAAATTTAGCACATTTCTCAGTCAAAACGTAGCGTTTTAGTGTGTAGTTTGCACAATGTGGATTTTTTGGAACATCATAGCATAATATACCTCTGACTACATACTAAAAAATACCCTAATTGCAACCCAACTGCTGGTACAGAAAAGGACAAACCCCTTATTTGAGTTATTCTAACTCAACATTTTGTGTTAATTTTTTCAGCCCAACTTTTGCGTTGAATTATTTCACCAAAAAGTTGAGTTACGATTACATAATGTTGGTATTCCCAGCCAAACAATTGGGTTGAATTATGTAAGGCCAAATTTGAGTTATGCTAACTCAGTGTTATTTGATTCATAACCCAAATATTGGGTTACATTTATTTCAACTCAACATTTTGGGTTAATTCTTTCGACCCAAGTTTTGCGTTGAATTATTTAACCAAAAAGTTGAGTTATGATAACTTAAAGTTGGGTTATTCCCAACCAAACTATTGGGTTGAACTATTTAACCCCAAATCTGAGTTATGCTAACTCAGTGTTATTTGATTCGTAACCCAACTATTGGGTTATGTTTATTTCAACTAAACATTTTGGTGTAATTTGTTCGACCCAACTTTTGCGTTGAATTATTTCACCAAAAAGTTGGGTTACGCTAACTTAATGTTGGGTTATTCCCAACCAAATTATTAGGTTGAATTATTTAACCCAACATTTGAGTTATGCTGACTCAGTGTTATTTAATTCATAACCAAACTATTGGGTTACATTTATTTCAACTCAACATTTTGGGTTAATTTGTTCGACCCAAGTTTTGCGTTGAATTATTTAAGCAAAAAGTTGAATTATGATAACTTAAAGTTGGGTTATTCCCAACCAAACTATTGGGTTGAATTATTTAACCCAAAATTTTAGTAATGCTAACTCAGTGTTAGTTGATTCATTTCCCAACTATCAGGTTACATTTATTTCAACTCAACATTTTGGGTTAATTCATTCGACCCAACTTTTATGTTGAATTATTTCATCAAAAAGTTGCATTATGATAACTTAAAGTTGGGTTATTCCCAACCAAACTATTGGGTTAAATTATTTAACCCAACATTCGGGTTAAGCTAACTCAATGTTAGTTGATTCATAACCCAACTAATGGGTTACATTTATTTCAACTCAACATTTTGGGTTAATTTGTTCGACCCAACTTTTACGTTGAATTATTTCATCAAAAAGTTGCATTATGATAACTTAAAGTTGGGTTATTCCCAACCAAACTATTGGGTTGAATTATTTAACCCAACATTTGGGTTAAGATAACTCAATGTTAGTTTATTCATAACCCAACTATTGGGTTACATGTATTCAAACTCAACATTTTGGGTTGATTTGTCCGACCCAGGTTTTGCGTTGAATTATTTAACCAAAAAGTTGAGTTATGATAACTTAAAGTTAGGTTATTCCCAACCAAACTATTGGGTTGAATTATTTAACCCAACATTTGGGTTAAGCTAACTCAATGTTAGTTTATTCATAACCCAACTATTGGGTTACATGTATTCAAACTCAATATTTTGCGTTGATTTGTCCGACCCAAGTTTTGCGTTGAATTATTTAACCAAAAAGTTGAGTTATGTTAAATCAATGTTAATTGATTCATAACCCAACTATTGGGTTAGATTTATTACAACTCAACATTTTGGGTTAATTTATTCAACTGCAACTTTTGCGTTGAATTATTTCGGCAAAAAGTTGCGTTATGATAATTTAAAATTGGATTATTCCCAACCAAACGATTAGGTTGAAATATTCAACCCAACATTTGAGTTATCCTAACTCAATGTTACTTGATTCATAACCCAACTATTGGGTTACATTTATTTCAACTCAACATTTTGGGTTAATTTTTTCAACCCAACTTTTGCGTTGAATTATTTAACCAAAATGTTGACTTACGATAACTTAATGTTGGGTTATTCCCAACCTAACTATTGGGTCGAATTATTTACCCAACATTTGTGTTATGCTAACTCAATGTTAGTTAATTAATAACCCAACTATTGGGTTACATTTATTTCAACTCTACATTTTGGGTTAATTTTAAAATCAAGGCTGATTAAAAGAAATAGTACTAATCAACTAAACTGCATAAGAAGAGACTCAAATTACTGACGGGAAATTAATTCACTTACAATTAGATGAAGCAGTTCTGGAAGGATGGAGTGGCATAGTTGGGAGAGTGGCCGCGCTAGCAATCTGAGGGTTCCTAGTTCAATCCCCACCTTCTACCAGTGAATGTGTGTATGAATGTGGAAATAGTGTCAAAGCACTTTGAGTACCTTGAAGGTAGAAAAGCGCTATACAAGTATAACCCATTTTTACAAGGAATTGCATGTGAATGCTCCAATGCTAAGTTGAACTTCAAAATGACTAATTGTTGAATTCCTGAACGGGCCGAATATTTTGAAGGTGGAACAGTTTGAATCAGATGAAAACTATTGGAGTTGTGAAACTCTGAAGAATGTCCCATCGATTTCAATGGGAAGTTCCCCCAAAATTGGGAATTTCGGGTAAAGTGGGATTTTTTTGTAAAACGGTAAAAAGCTTGAATGGTCTGAATGAGTTGAAATGGTTGGTGTTGGTATTTTTCAAATCGGTCGAGAAATGTTGAAATAGTAATATGTTGAATTGAGAAATGGTAACAGGGAATTCCTGGAATTTCGGGAAAACCGGGGAAATTTTCCAGTTCAAAAACAACTGTGTTGTTTTGTCCTGATTAAGAGGAATGTTTTGACGCTAGAACGGTTGAAGTGCGTTGAAAAATTTGGAAGGAGTAGTCACCCAGAAGAAAGGGTGGAAATAGGGCTTTGGAAAACCAGGAATTCTGGAGTTGTTTTTAACTTGGAAAAAGAGTAGTTTGAATTTCCAGATTGAGTGGGATATGTTGAAGGTGGAATGGTTTGAATGGGTTAAAATATGTGGAAATGGTGGCAGTTTGAAAATTTTAAATGGGAAAAATGTCCTGGAAAACTGGGAATTCCGAGAAATATGTGTGATTCCCGAATAGGCTGAACAGTTTGAATTTGGAACGGTTTCACTCGAATGAAAAATGTGGAAGGTAGATTACAGCAAAAATCTTGAGAAGAAGAATAATAAAAAAAAACATGAGAATGCTTTGACGTTTTAAAAATTCCCAGTTTTTCTGAAATTCCAGGAATTCCGTTATACCATATCTCAATTTAACATGTTACTGTTTCAACATTTCTCGACCAATTTGAAAAATTCCAATACCAACCATTTCCACTCATTCAGATCATTCAAGTTTTTTTTTTTTTTTTTTTACCATTTTCAAGAAAATTCCCGCATTTCCTGAAATTCACATTTTTGGGGGGAAATTTCCATTGAATACTATGAACATTCTTCGTTCATTGTTTGGGTTGAGTTTTCCTTGCCCTGATGTGGGATCTGAGCTGAGGATGTCGTTGTGGCTTGTGCAGCCCTTTGAGACATTCGTGATTTAGGGCTACATAAGTAAACATTAATTGATTCATTCATTCATTCATTGATTCAAAGTTCTACAACTCCCACATTGTTCATTCGATTCAAACTGTTCCAACTTCAAAATATTCAGCCTGTTCAGGAATTGTGTGCTATACTTAAACATTTAGTCATTTTGAAGTTGAAATTCAGTATTGGAGCATTCACACGCAATTCCTTCAAGAGAAGCTTCATCCATTTTTCTATGGAATATTTTTTTTTTACAATTTATTTTTTATTTAATTGTAAAGAATGTGCCTCCACGGCTTATTTCGTTTTTTCTTTTTACCTTTATAATTTGATCCTGGAATCGATTATTGTTATTTCCGATTGTTTCTATGTAAGATTTTTGGATTTAATTTTACTGTGCTGCCTGGTGACTGTCGATATGTTGACAGTCACGACTTGTGGGCGAAGATGCAAAGATAATTAAACAATGATATTCCATGAACTGTGCGGTGATCTGATATCAGGCAGGCAATATTGCAGAGTGTAATAAACACAAACAGGTGTATTGCGTGTGAAGAATCATTGGAAATCTGGAAATTGAATGAGAGAAGAGCCGAGGCAGCATGGAGAGCTTCATATTCTGTCATTGAATTAGTCCTGGTCCTGGGAATACTCACTCAATGTGTGTGTGTGTGTGTGTGTGTGTGTGTATGTGTGTGTGTGTGTGTGTGTGTGTGTGCTTTAGTGTATGGACCTATATCAGATCCGGGCAAATAAAGGCCGGGGGCCGCATGAGGCCCGTTAAGCTTTTCAATCTGGCCCAACGGACATTCCCAAATATTTTTTTAGATCTTTAAGATGGAAAATGTAGCTGCCATTATGATGTGCAGTCATGTTTTCTAATGACCGGAAGTTTTGAACTATACAAAGTATTTCAATGGTTGCAATCTGCACTTTTGCATGATACACTAGTTACTATGGTAATCCGATTAGTTACTATGGTAATTTAATTAGTTACTATGGTAATCTAAGTCACAGCAGCTCAGACCAGTGTTTCCAGAGCGGCCAGCCTGAAATGCGGGTGTCAGGGACAGACGCGGAAGTAGAATTTTACAACAAAATTCTAAAGCATAATGATTTGTTAAAAATATCGGATTGTAGGTCGGGTTTTTTTCTACCCTTTGCGTTCATATGATGTCACGCGCACATGTCAGGAAAAAATACAGAGGCTGTTTCGCAGGTTTTCCTGCTCTTCAGGGGAACAAAATCCCCTGAAGATCAGGGAAACTTGCCAAACAGGCTTGTAGAGATGAAATAACCTCTGTGTTTTTTGCTGACCTAACATATATTCCGCTCTATCCCGGTATTGAGCACTGTATAACGGATAAACCACAGAAAACTTGACTATATGTATGTGTATATATATATATATATATATATATATATGTATATATGTATATGTATATATGTATATATATATATATATATATGTATATATATGTATTTATATATATATATATATATATATATATATATATATATGTATGTATGTGTGGGGAAAATCACAAGACTATTTCATCTCTACAGAACTGTTTCATGAGGGGTTCCCTCAATCATCAGGAGATTTTTTTTTTCTTACCTGACCATATATATATATATATATATATATATATATATATATATATATATATATATATATACACATACCGGCCCCCAGACCCACTTTCTTTCTCAAAATAATTGCCCACGCCTGGCCTACATCGTCATGTAATTGAAAACCGCATGTTGCATTTTAGGGAAACACTGACACGTGGGACTTGACCGAGGCCGTGCACGGTAAATAACACTACAGATTATAATTCACCTTTTGTTTATCCCGCATCATTAGCTCCTGCACCCTCACAGGAGATGGCTCCAGGTGTTCAAGGTGGTCCCGAGCACATGAAGGGGAGAGGCAAGAAATAATGCATGTGCAGCTCAACGTGTGATGGAGTGAAGAAGCAGCGCTGCTGCAGAGAGGCTCAGATGATCAAAACGAGGGGGGCTCTAAATATAGGATGCTGCTGCTGCTGCTGCTGCACGATTTATTCTGCTTGAGCTGGGACTCGCTCAGCCACAGCTGAGGATGGCAGGCGAAGAAGGGAAATATACACAAATGAAGGTGAACAATAGATGCACTTTCCAGACATTAGACATACCTGCTTGAAATGATGTAATATTTCAGCTCATTTAGATGGCTGTTAAATAACATGTCAACAAACACGTGTATTTGTACGATTATTCTATATGTATCTCCTGAGTACTACGACATGAGTACTTTAAAGGCCTACTGAAACCCACTACTACCGACCACACAGTCTGATAGTTTATATATCAATGATGAAATATTAACATTGCAACACATGCCAATAGGGCTTTTTTAGTTTACTAAATAGCAATTTTAAATTTCCCGCAAAGTATCCTGTTGAAAACGTCGCGGAATGATGAGGCGTACGCGTGACGTCACCGGTTGTAGCGGACATGTTCTTCCAGCAGCGATCACGGCTAAAAGTCGTCTGCTTTAATCGCATAAATACACAGTATTCTGGACATCTGTGTTGCTGAATCTTTTGCAATTTGTTCAATTAATAATAGAGAAATCAAAGAAGAAAAATGTAGGTGGGAAGCGGTGTATTGCAGCTGCCTTTAGCAACACAGACACAGCCGGTGTTTCCTTGTTTACATTCACGAAGGTGAAGCTTTACTTTGGAACAGAGCAGTCCAGCGATCATGGCTCCCGACCACATGTCAAACGGCAGGTTTTGGTGAGAAAATTGTGGTAATAAGTCGGTTCTTACCGTAGACATGAGCGGAGCTTGCGTCCTCCTGCAGCTGCGGACTCTCTTACCTCCTCCCACCGGAGACACTGGCGGTCACCACACCCGTGGTCACACCCCTCCGACTTTCAGGTACCATATAATCTCACTAAAACACTAGCAACACAATAAGCAGTAAGGGATTTTCCAGAATTACCCTTGTAAATGTGTCTAATAACATCTAAATCGCTCCCACTGCCCTCGCGTTTTTTTCTTCTTTTTCTAGTCTTTCACTCTCACTTTCCTCATCCACTAATCTTTCATCCTCACTCAAATTATGGGGAAATCATCGCTTTCTCAGTCCGAATCGCTCTCGCTGCTGGTGGCCATGATTGTAAACAATGTGAGAATGTGAGGAGCTCCACAACCTGTGACGTCACGCGCACATTGTCTGCTACTTCCGGTACAAGCAAGGCTTTTTTTATTAGCGACCAAAAGTTGCTAACTTTATCGTCGATGTTCTCTACTACAGTGTTTTTCAACCTTTTTTGAGCCAAGACACATTTTTTGCGTTGGAAAAATGCAGAGGCACACCATCAGCAGAAATCACTAAAAAACGAAACTCAGTTGACAGTAAAAAGACGTTGTCGCAATTGTTGGATATGACTTTAAAGCACATAGCTCTTGTCTCAAAGTAGGTGTACTGTCACCACCTTTCACATCGCACCCTGACTTATTTTTTTGCTGTTTTCCTGTGTGTAGTGTTTGTTCTTGTCTTGCGCTCCTATTTTTGGGGGCATTTTCCTGTAGCAGTTTCATGTCTTCCTTTGAGCGATATTTCCCGCATCTACTTTGTTTTACCAATCAAGAAAATTTCAGTTGTTTTTACCCTGTGATGAAGTGGCGAGTTGTCCAGGGTGTACACCGCCTTCCGCCCGATTGTAGCTGAGATAGACTTCAGCGTCCCTCGTGACCCCAAAGAGAATAACCGGTAGAAAATGGATGGATTATCCTTCTTTGTGGGGACATTGTTGATTGTCACGTTCGGATGTAATTTGTGGACGCCGTCTTTGCTCCACAGTAAGTCTTTGCTGTCGTCCAGCATTCTGGTTTTGTTTACTTTGTAGTTCAGTTTTAGTTTTGTTCTGCATAGCCTTCCCTAAGCTTCAATGCCTTTACTTAGGAGCACTCACCTTTTATTTTTTTTTTGTTTAAGCATTAAATACCTTTTTTACCTTCACACTGCCTCCTGCTGTTTCCAACATCTACAAAGCAATTAGCTACCGGCTGCCACCTACTGATATGGGAGAGTATTACACGATTATTTTAGACAACACCGACCCTCAACAACAACACATCATTTGCAGACTACAATTACTGGTTTGCAAAAAAACATTTTTCACCCCAAATAGGTGAAATTAGATCATCTCCCACGGCCCACCAGATGGTATCTCACGGCACATTAGTGTGCCGCGGCACAGTGGTTGTAAAACAATACTCTACTAAATCCTTTCAGCAAAAATATGGCAATATCCCGAAATGATCAAGTATGACACATAGAATGGACCTGCTATCCCCGTTTAAATAAGAACATCTCATTTCAGTAGGCCTTTAAGAATCAATGCACATTGTTATTCATTTAATTTCACTCCTATGTTCTGTATCACATCAATTACACAAGGACATAGGCACATGTTTATGATTCATGTTTTGTCATTTACTGCAATATACTGTTACTAATAATATTCACTGCATGTACTTGATAATATTAAATGTTCTATTCGTCTCTCCTGTACCTAAAACTAAGCAGCCAAACTGTTAGAAACAATTTACTTTACTGCAAACTATTATAATGTAAATATAATGCAATACTGCAAACACAGAGTGACATCTAGTGGTTGACTGTGAAAATTCACTTTTCTTAACTGCCAGTAGGGGTCAGTGTCATGACATGCGCTCTTCTTCGCTGGATAACGCTTTTATTTACTTCCGGGTCTGACTTTCTTTCTCTTCCGGTTGTCGTCCGTTGGTGTGTCAGGTACACGCAAACCTAATGTCGATTCAATTTTTAAATCTATATCAATCTGCTTCATTTACTGTAGTCTACACACAAACGATCAGTTTATCCGAGAAAGAACATTACAAAGTGTATATAACATGCGTCATTTTATGGATTCCACCCATTTTTTAGGTTAAATAGTATTTTGTTAGCATACCTACCTAGCTTAAGCTACTGATCACATGCCGCTTAAAACAAAAGTAATGGATGATGTTTTTATTGTTTTCATACCGGGTTACGTATACGCTTCTTATGTACTGTATATACAAAATAATTATTAAATATGTCATGTTGACTCTTCTTTTCCGTCTGGCTATTTATCAATGCTAAGATGTGTGCACAGCAAATGCTTATAATTGCAAGTAAACCAAGCTTAATGTTAAATTATGCTCTTGTTTGTTTTTGTAGTTCAACCAGTCAAAATGGCAAAGTCGAAGAATCACACAACTCACAACCAATGTAAGTAGGCATTTATAATTGTTTATATGCATGCACTCCAAGGAGGCACTTTTTTGCAGAATAATGTGTTTTTTTTGGTTTCCAGCTCGTAAAGCCCACAGAAATGGCATCAAGAAGCCCAGATCTCACCGTTACGAATCATTGAAGGGGGTATGTCTCTACTGTATCATTGTGTTCCATGTAATAAGAGTTATCAGGTGGCTCATTCAATACTGAGCTGGCTATGCCTGTTTACTTCACGGCCATGTTATGTGGCTTTAAAGGCCTACTGAAATGAGATTTTCTTATTTAAACAGGGATAGCAGGTCCATTCTATATGTCATACTTGATCATTTCGCGATATTGCCATATTTTTGCTGGAAGGATTTCGTAGAGAACATCGACGATAAAGTTTGCAACTTTTGGTTGCTAATAGAAAAACCCTGCCTTTATCGGAAGTATGTGCGCGTGACGTCACCAGTTGCAGAGCTCCCCACATATCCACATTGTTTTTAATGGGAGCTTCCAGCAGTAAGAGCAATTCGGACCGAGAAAGCGACAATTTCCCTATTAATTTGAGCGAGGATGAAAGATTCGTGAATTAGGATATTGATAGTGAAGGATTAGAAGAAGAAAAAAGCGACGGCGGTGGCAGTGTGCGCCTTTCAGATGTAATAAGACACATTTACTAGGGTAATTCAAGCAGATCCCTTATCTGCTTATTGTTTTAATAGTGTTTTAGTGAGATTTTAAAGACTGTTAAGACATACCTCGAGGTCGGATGGCTGCGGTGAACACAAAGTGTCTCAGCAAGAAGCCGAGGAGCCAAGCTCACAGCTGCTGCAGGACGACGAATAATTCAATGATTTCTCTGGTAAGATATATATCACAATTTCCCCATCCAAAAACATGCTGGTTGATGTAGAGAAAACATGATAGCTTGACCGCTCTGCTTCACAACAAACAAAGAAAAACCGGCTGTGTCTCGGTGCTAAAGAGAGCTACAATCCACCGCTTTCCACCAACAGCATTTTTCTTTATAGTCTCCATTATTAAATGAACAAACTGCAAAAGATTCAGCAACACAGATGTCCAAAGTACTGTGTAATTATGCCATTAACGCAGACCACTCTTAGCCGCTAGTGGTGCAGCGCTAAACTTTCCTTACAGTCCGTGACGTCACGCGTACGCGTCATTCCGCGACGTTTTCAACTAGAAACTCACGGGAAATTTACAATTGCAATGTAGTAAACTATAAAGGTCGTATTGGCATGTGTTGCAATGTTAATATTTCATCGTTGATATATAAACTATCAGACTGTGTGGTCAGTAGTAGTGGGTTTCGGTAGGCCTTTAATGCTGCGTTACATATGTACTGGAAGTCGGAATTTCAATTGGAACGCCCCTTTGAGTTGAATTTCCGACTTGGCAAGTTAGAGGAGTCTCACCACCCACGAGTTTGTTTCAAAAATGGCTACTCTGGATGTAAACAATAATATCCGCTCTTATATTATCTGTTATTAGCAATTCAGATTTGTTTTTGTCGCAAAAAGTATCCATAAACAATTCAATGATGTACATCTACATATGGTAATGTCACTGTAGTGTAAACTGCCCTTCATTTCATATAATATTTAGGCTGTATGTAGCTAAAATAGTGTCTGGTGTTCCTCTTCCTCACGCACGGATAATTAAATGACAAATGGGTTGTACTTGTATAGCGCTTTTCTACCTTCAAGGTACTCAAAGCGCTTTGACACTACTTCCACATGGGGGAGTTGCCATGCAAGGCGCTAACCAGCACCCATCAGGAGCAAGGGTGAAGTGTCTTGCTCAGGACACAACGGACGTGACGAGGTTGGTACTAGGTGGGAATTGAACCAGGGACCCTCGGGTTACGTACGGCCACTCTTCCACTGCGCCACGCCGTCCCTAATTCCAACTATAGTTGTAAATCCACCTGTCTTATGTCTATAGAAATCAAAATGTGTTAAAATCTTGATCCATCTCTTTGCCATACCTGCCGACAACTACGGTTTTCCCGTCATGAATACGGTTTTTGAAACTGGTTTTCCATTGCAAAATGATTAACTCAAAAATTGAAGCTAAGTGGTGAAGCAACTCCACTGGCTGGGGACAAAATATACCGGAATCATCAATGGGAAACAGGTCTGGTTTACAGGCATGCCAGTCGAGTACCCGGATTGTTTTATGATGAAGCCACGCTGTTGTAACGCGTGCAGAATGTGGCTTTGCATTGTTTTGCTAAAATAAGCAGGGGCATACATGATAACGTTGCTTGGATGGCAACATATGTTGTTCCAAAACCTGTATGTACCTTTCAGCACTAATAGTACCTTCACAGATGTGCAAATTACCCATGCCTTGGGCACTAATATACACCCATACCATCACAGATCCTGGCTTTTGAACTTTGCACTCAACTATCTGGATGTTTATTTTCATCTTTTTTTCCAGAGGACACGATGTCCACAGTTTCCAAAAACCATTTGCAATGTGGACTCGTCAGACCACAGAACACTTTTCCGCTTTGCATCAGTCCATCTTTGATGAGACTAGGACTTGGTACTATAACAGTCTAGTACCTGTACTCCTTCGGGCCCCGGCAGTGTTTATGGGTGTTGATCAATGGCTTTCGCCTTGCATAGTAGAGTTTATCTTGCACTTACAGACGTAGTTAAGGACAGTTGTTTTCTGAAGTGTTCCTGAGCCCATGTGGTGATATCCTTTACACACTGTTGCTTTTTGATGCAGTACCGCCTGAGAGATCGAAAGTCCGTAATATCGTTATGTGCAATGATTTCTCCAGATTATCTGAACATACTGATAACATTATGGAACGTAGGTGGTGAAATCCCTAAATTACTTGCAATAGCTGGTTGAGAAATGTTGTTCTTAGTCTGTTTGACCATTTGCACACGCATTTGTTCACAAAGTGGTCACCCTCGCCCCATTCATGTTTGTGAATGAATGCATTTCATGGAAGCTGCTTCTATACCCAATCATGGCACCCACCTGTTCCCAATTAGCATGTTGTTCCAAATAAGTTCTCACTTTTGTCACTTGTTCAAGCTTTTTTTAAACATGTTGCAGGCATCCAATTCCAAATGAGCTAATATTTGCTAGCTAACTTGTTGTTGCCTCCGATCACTCTGAGCCACAATGTTGGCGGATGTCCATTTCATGTTTGAATGATTACAAACCAACACTGTTAGTTCTGAAGCAGTTGTAGTTAAAAATACTTTTTTGTAAAGTAAAATAAAAACATTGATATATAACCCCAACTTGTCTTGATTTTGAAAATGTTCTGTTGGGTTTGCATGGCAGCAGTCTGGCTGATAGAAATGTTCCTCTTTTTTTCCTCAAAGGGTGCTGACTTCGCTGTAACTTGCTTATACTTTGACTGTAATCTTATATTAAAGTCAAAAGTACCACTGGGTGTGGTGAAATTACCCTTTGCATCCCCTTGTTCCACCCCCTGGGAAATGAGGGGAGCAGTGAGCTGCAGTGGTGGGCGAGCTCAGGAATCATTTTGGTGATTTAACCCCCAATTCCAACCCTTGGTGCCAAGCAGGGAGGTAATCGGTCCCATTTTTATAGTCTTTGGTATGACTTGGCCGGGGTTTGAACTCACGACTTTTCGATCTCAGGGCGGACACTCTAACCACAAGTCCTTAAGAGGCGCCATGATGCATTAACACAGATGCAAACATTGTAGTAAAGCATTAATTACCAGTACTATACTATCGGGTTGGGCGATATGGCTGAAAACTGTATCACTTTTTTTATGTATCATCTTTTTTATTGGCCGGTATAAATAATTACTGATTTTTATTGCCTATCAGAAATAAGGGGCAGGAAAAAAATAAATGAAATGGAAACATTTTTATTTAAATTGTAACCTGTTTTTGGCTATAATCCCCGGAGCTATTAAGACAGAAGGGTAAGGAAATGTCAACATAACCATGAAAAACACTCAAGTCTAAGCAAAATTCTAAAATCACATTGAACACTTAACAATAACCTCCTTTAAAATAATTCGCAGACATCGATATTATGTAAGAAATGCTTCAAGTGTCAACTTAGTGTTGCCAATCAACCTATTTCCAGGTGCATGTCCCTGAAGATGGGAGGAAGTATAACCTGCAAATTTAATTGCCTTATTTTGTAAAAAAAAAAATTAAAAAATGGCTACACTAAATTGGCCATAGTGTGTGAGTGTGAATGTCGGTGTCTGTGTTGGCTCTGCGATGAGGTGGCAACTTGTCCAGGGTGTACCCCGCCTTCCGCCCGAATGCAGCTGATAGGCTCCGGCACCCCCCCGCGACCCCAAAAGAGACAAGCGGTAGAAAATGGATGGATGGATGAAAAAAAGTTGAGCTTTCATTCTTTGTCCACCAGCCTGGCTTTGCACCAAAGTCATTTTCATATCAAGACTAACAGCCTGAGTTTGTTTACACTGAAAAAATTGGCAAGTAGTTACATAACTTTTGCATATTTTAGCTCTCTGCAGCCAATTTTATGTCAGTGAGAATGTAATGGAACTACAAAATACTGCGTTTCAAAAAACAGTAATTCGAACTAGGGCTGGGCGATATGTCGAAATAGTAAATGACTATATATCGTAATATTTCAGTAGACGTTCTCACGCAGTTGTTTAGCTGCAGGCATTACACTACAGGCACTCCTCGCTCTTTCCTGTGTCTCCTCACAGACAAGCAGGCGCACCTTCTCACATACTGTCACGTCATACGTCACATACGTACACGCCCTCGCCCAGCAGAGAGGTAGCAGTGTGGCTAACGTTAGCTGTGATACCAGCGGGATGTTGCGAGAGAGAAAAGGTGCGAATCTGGTAACAAATGAAGGTCCATCGTCTGGCGGTGGTTCTGCTTCAAGCGGGAATATGTCGAATAGACAACTTTAGGTTGTCAAGTGTGGGGCACAAGTGTTGCTACCAAGAGTAGCATTACTGCTAATATGTAGCATCATTTGAAAAAAATGTTGGTAAATTGACTTAGTTGTGATTTCCTTCTCTGCATGAAAGTTTAAAAGTAGCATATATTAGTGCAGTATGAACAAGAATGTTTTAATGTAGACACATTGAATCATCATACTGCTATATCAAGTGTTCATTCAAAGCTACGGCAAAATTTCGAGATATATATCATATATCGCGATATGGCCTAAAAATATCGAGATATTAAAAAAAGGCCATATCGCCCAGCCCTACTTGGAACACAACAGAAGGCCTGCAGTCACAAGGTGCTATGTTCTGCAGCATAAGCAAATGTCATCAGTTTATTGCACTGCTTTAATTTACAAGCTTCTCACTTTGTCATAGAAAAAACAAGTATGCACTTGTGCTGAAAAATCAGCTTTTTGACCGTGTGTAGGAAGCACTATTAAGTGGACCAACTAAACTCTTCAGGCGTGTTTTATTTACCTCAGAAGTTTGAAGTCAGCGATGGGAATGATGTCACAGCCAACTTGTGAGCATTCCAGACACGAGGTCAGGAATCAAAATGGCCACAATCATCCATCCATCTATCCATCTTCTTCTGAGGTTGGGTAGCTGGGGCAACAGCCTAAGCAGGAAAACCCAGACTTCCCTCTCCCCAGCCACTTCGTCAAGCTCTTCCCGGGGGATCCCGAGGCGTTCCCAGGCCAGCTGGGAGACATAGTCTTCCCAACGTGTCCTGGTTCTTCCCCGTGGCCTCCTACCGGTTGGACATGCCCTAAACACCTCCCTAGGGAGGCGTTCGGGTGGCATCCTACCAGATGCCCGAACCACCTCATCTGGCTCCTCTCAATGTGAAGGAGCAGCGGCTTTACTTTGAGTTCCTCCCGGATGATGGAGCTTCTCACCCTATCTCTAAGGGAGAGCTCCGCCACACGGTGGAGGAAACTCCTTTCGGTCGCTTCTACCTGTGATCTTATCCTTTCGGTCGTGACCCAAAGCTCATGACCATAGGTGAGGATAGGAACGTAGATCGACGGGTAAATTGAGAGATTTGCCTTCCGGCTCAGCTCCTTCTTCACCACAACCGATCGGTACAACGTCCGCATTGCTGAAGACGGCGCACCGATCCGCCTGTCGATCTCATGATCCACTCTTCCCTCACTCGTGAACAAGACTCCTAGGTACTTGAACTCCTCCACTTGGGGAAGGGTCTCCTCCCCAACCCGGAGATGGAATTCCACCCTTTTCCGGGCGGGAACCATGGACTTGGACTTGGAGGTGCTGATTGTCATTCACTAATCAGAAGTGCTCATACTCTGCTGCGAACTGATCCAGCGAGAGCTGAAGATCCCGGTCAGATGAAGCCATCAGGACCACATAATCTGCAAAAAGCAGAGACCTAATCCTGTGGTCACCAAACCGGAACGCCTCAACGCCTTGACTGCGCCTAGAAATTCTGTCCATAAAAGTTATGAACAGATCAACAAAACCTATTTTTGATCTTGCTTTGTCTGAAATCAAACAATTTAAGAGAAAATATGCACTTTTTCTGCAACATTCAAATACGGTGGATGAAGAGAAAACAGACTTTATTGCAAGCAATGTGAAAGTATATACCACATGAAAAAAAAGTAACGTTAGTATCTATAAACATACTTGCCAACCTTGAGACCTTCGAATTTGGGAGATGTGGGTGGGGTGTATATATTTTAATGTATTTCTTTATATATATATATATATATATATATATATATATATATATAATATATATAACCCGTTCATGAATGAGTTAATCCGTTCGGCCACCATGTTCAATGGACAAGTCTGATGTTCAACATTCGCAGGCAGCATACCCTTTCCCCTTCGAGCTGTCCTGGATGAGCTGAAATTATTTTTACCAATCATTTTGGAACTTGCAAGCGTACTTTTTCTTACTCGTCGTCACCATGTCTCTTCTTAGTTCTTCTGCTTCGTCTCTGTTATGTTTTTGGACGTTACTACTTGCTGTAGTTTTCTAGCAATGCATGATGGGAATCCGGATGTTGTGTGTCAGGCTGGAATAAACACATGCTGAGAAATAGCTCGGTGCCCGCCTACTTTATGGGTTATAGATAAACTTATGGATAACGGAGACATATATAACAGTCTCCTTTTCGGGTGGAAATCGGGAGAATGGTTGCCACGGGAGATTTTCGGGAGGGGCACTGAAATTCGGGAGTCTCCCGGGAAAATCGGTAGGGTTGGCAAGTATGTCTATAAGCATGCAACAATACATCGTATATGACTGATTTAGTGCAACAAAATCATCTTTGAAGCCAACTATGGGATGGTGAGAATGTTCCAACTTTCCAAGTAGAAAGTCTGACATCAAGGAGCGTGCCAGTTGAAAGTCCGACTTCCCAGTACAAATGGAACACACCTTTAGCTATGTGATAACAGCTGACAGTAGCACACAGCTTTGCTATAACTGTTGTTTTGGTCTTACGATGTGTCAATACTTCATTGAGGGCTAAATACCAGTGTTTTCTTTTAACTTATGTTTTCTTGGTCTGCAGATGGACCCCAAGTTCCTGAGGAACATGCGCTTTGCCAAGAAACACAACAAGAAAGGCTTGAGGGCACAAAGGAAGGCAGCTGCAGTGGCAGCAGCAGCTGCAGCTGCACCTGCAGTCGCACCATAGTCTGTTTTCTAGTCACACATCTGTGTCACTGTCACAATAAAGCTATGCTTTGTTAAAAAATTTCTTACATTTCTGGTATTTTTTTGATTGTAGGCAGTCAGTATCTCTTTAGTTTTCTGCAATATGTATTTGTTTCAATAAGTGTAATTAAGACAATACTGATTAATTATTTTTGGGAGTTACTTGTTTAATGAAAGAACCAGATCACCTAATTGCATTCAAAGATCTTCAGCATTACCCGTTGATTTATTGGACCTTTGCAAGAATGCTACCTCAAATAACCGAATAAATTAATAATCGGGGTCACCTGGAGTCATTGCGTATACGTTACCAGGAGTTTTAACACAGTGTTAGTATTTTAACAAAGCCATGAAAGAAAAAGTATTCATGTTAGTATTTTAACAAAGCCATGAAAGAAAAAGTATTCATCGCTTCTTATAGCGGCTTAGAAGTGGCCGAGCCGCCTTATAATCAATCAGCACACAAAGGAACTTTGCTACAATTTAGACTGCAGACTTTGTTTCACACATTTGAATTCACATGTGTAATATGTTGTGTTTCTTCACCAAATAGTTTGGAATTTGCAAGTAAGAATCAAATCGAATCATTCTGACTTGTTCAGCTGAGTCTTCCCTCAATATTATTAAATATACATTCAAAAATGACACAACTAATCTAAATGAAAAAATATAAATACTGAACATGTAATTGTAGTTTTAGAATATAAATACATTTATGTTGAGGAGGTTCATTAAGCCTACTGATGGGTATTTATAAATAGTTGATTTACATAGGCTAGTAATGGAAAGTTTTGCACTTTACCTTACGAACTTATATTACATTTATTTTGTTAATTAAAAAAAACAATCTCGGGAGCCGTTTTGCAGCCCAACCAGAAGAACCGGCTACTTAAAATCGCCTTTTTTTTTTTAGAGACCATATGCTTTATTTCCTTGAATTACCGCAGGGTATATAGCATGCGTCTGCCTTGAATTACTGCCGGGTCAAACTCTCTTCCCAAAATAATTAGCGCATGCTTAGTATTACCGCCTGGTCAAACTCATGACGCCACGAGTGACACTTCCCATGTCATCATTTTCAAAAAGGAGGATGCTCATTTCAATACCGGTAATTTGAAATCGCATAAAGGGAAGAAGATTAAGAGCTATTCAGTAGGATTTAAGGTCCAAGCTTACATCACACAAATTTTTACTGCATACCTTTGGTAAGTGCTGGACTGAGAAGAGGTTCTAAAATAGTTAGCACATGCTTACTTTTACCGCATGCCTTTGGTAAGCGCAGGAGTGAGAAGAGGTTTTAAATTAATTAGCGCCCCGGCGGCAATTCAAGGAAATTCGGTACGCTCACATCAGCTTTATATTTAATCAAGGATTGTCCGTCAAAAATAATTACAATTGCCCAGGAAATTATTCAACAAAAATGCATGTTTGTGTCAAAATATTACATTCAAACTTTGGGTTTGCACAGTACGCAGTGCAACACAAGCCTACATGTAATTCATGGGACAGTGGTTCTCAAATGGGGGTACGCGTACCCCTGGGGGTACTTGAAGGTATGCCAAGGTGTACGTGAGATTTGTCAAAAATATTGTAAAAATAGCAACAATTCAAAAATCCTTTACAAATATATTTATTGAATAATACTTCAACAAAATATGAATGTAAGTTCTTAAACTGTGAAAAGAAATGCAACAATGCAATATTCAGTGTTGACGGCTAGATTTTTTTGTGGATATGTTCCATAAATATTGATGTTAAAGATTTATTTTTTTGTGAAGAAATGTTTAGAATTAAGTTCATGAATCCTCTGTTACAATCCCCAAAGAGGGCACTTTAAGTTGATTACTTCCATGTGTAGAAATCTTTATTTATAATTGATTCACATGTTTGTTTTTCAACAAGTTTTTAGTTATTTTTATATCTTTTATTCCAAATAGTTCAAGAAAGACCACTAAAAATTAGCAATATTTTTGCACTGTTATACAATTTAATAAATCAGAAACTGATCACATAGTGCTGTATTTTACTTCTTTATGTCTTTTTTTTCAACCAAAAATGCTTTGCTCCGATTAGGGCAGTGTTTTTCAACACACTAGTCTAATTTCGCCTATTTGGGTTAAAAATATTTTTTGCAAACCAGTAATTATAGTCTGCAAATGATGTGTTGTTGTTGAGGGTCGGTGCTGTCTAGAGCTCTTGCAGCCGGTAGCTAATTGCTTTGTAGATGTCGGAAACAGCAGGAGGCAGCATGCAGGTAAAAAGGTTTCTAATGCTTAAACTAAAAGTAAACGAAATGTGGGGGCGCCCCTAAGAAATGCTAAGAAAGCTTAGGGAAGGCTATTCAGAACCTAACAGGCTACAAAAGTAAACAAATACAGAATGCTGGACAACAGCAAAGACTTACTGTGGAGCAAAGACGGCGTCCACAATGTACAACTGAAAGAAGACATGACAATCAATAATGTCCCCACAAAGAAGGATGAAAACAACTGAAATATTCTTGATTGCTAAAACAAAATAGATGCAGGAAATATCGCTTTAAGGAAGACATGAAACTGCTACAGTGAAATACCAACAAAAAGAGAAAAAGCCACCAAAATTAGAGTGCAAGACAAGAAGTAAAACTACACACAGGAAAACAGCAAAAAAGTGAAAATAAGTCATGATGTGATGTGACAGGTGGTGAAAGTACATCTACTTCGAGACAAGACCTATAATGATGCATGTTTGCTTATGCTTGAAGACAGGGGTGTCAAACTCAAATACTGAGTGGGCCAAAATTTAAAACTGAACAAAGCCGCGGACCGAGGTTGAACAAATTAACCTTTTAATAGGGACCCAAACAAGTTTTTCATTGAATATCGAACAAGCAAGGCTTATATAACTGTATAGTGACATGCAAAATTGAGTTTCAAATAACAATAATAATAATAATTAAAACATATCAATGGCATATCAAATCAAATTTAAATAAAAATTAAATGCCCTGCCTTCCGCCCGATTGTAGCTGAGATAGGCGCCAGCGCCCCCCGCGACCCCGAAAGGGAATAAGCGGTAGAAATGGATGCATGGATGCCTCTTTTGTATTTGCAGCCTTCTGAGGTAAATATTAACAGAGGCTAATAAATTTGAAAATAAAATAACAACGAATAAATCAACCATTCAGGCCTTTTTACTGCTCAGTTAATGTCGGGGCTCAGGTGGGCAGGGTTAGTTGGTAGCGGGGAGGGGGTGTATATTGTAGCGGTCCGGAAGAGTTAGTGCTGCTTTTGGGTATTTGTTCTGTTGTGTTTATGTTGTGTTACGGTGGGGATGTTCCCCCGAAATGTGTTGGTCATTCTTGTTTGGTGTGGGTTCACAGTGTGGCGCATAATTGTAACGGTGTTAAGGTTGTTTATATGGCCACCCTCAGTGTGACCTGTATGCTGTTGATCAAGTATGCCTTGCATTTACTTACATGTTTGTAGAAGCCACATATATCACGTGACTGGGTGATGTTTGGGAGAAGGAAAAACAGACTTGACGACAGGCTGTAGGGGACGCTAAAGGCAGTGCCTTTAAGGCACACCTCCAATATTGTTGTCCGGGTGGAATTCGGGAGAATGGTTGCACCAGGAGATTTTCGGGAGGGAAACTGAAATTCGAGAGTCTCCCGGGAAATCGGTGAATGCGGTGTTATGGCGGCACCGCTGTATAACACCGGCGGGCCAGCTCTTATGTTAATTTGATATTACCTCAAGGGCCAAATGAAATTACACGGCAGGCCAACTTTGGCCCGCGGGCCAAAGTTTGACACCTATGCTTTTAAGGTCATATCCAACAATTGCGACAACCACATTTTACTGTTAAGTGAGTTTCAATTTTAAATAATTTCTGCTGGTAGTGTGCCTCCGCATTTTTTCAACGCAAAAAATGTGCCTTGGCTCAAAAAAAGCTTGAAAAACACTTGATTAGGGTGTACTTAATTTAAAAAAATGTTCACAGGGGCAGAGGTGGGTAGTAACGCACTACATTTACTCCGTTACATTTACTTGAGTAACTTTTGGGATAAATTGTACTTCTACGAGTATTTTTTATGCAACATACTTTTACTTTTACTTGAGTATATTTATAGAGAAGAAAAGCTACTTTTACTCCGTTCCATTTATCTACATTCAGCTCGCTATTCGCTACTTTTTTTTAATCGATCTATTAATGTTTGTTTTGGTTAATGACGGAGCTTCAAAGTAGGATCTACGCACGCCTGCGTTACACCAATCACATGCAGTCACTAGTGACGTTGACCAATCAAACAGAGCCAGGCGGTCACATGACCCGTCTTAAACAAGTTGAACAACTTATTGGGGTGTTACCGTTTAGTGGTCAATTGTACGGAATATGTACTGTACTGTGCAATCTACTAATAAAAGTTTCAATCAATCAATCAATCAAAAGTGTAAAGGAAAAAATACACTTTTTATTTCAACCGTACTTCCCGTCAAAAGCCTAAAGACTGGTCACACAGTTCCTGTTTTCACAATAAAAGTGCCGCTCCATCGCGCCTGCGCTAACAAAATAAGAGTCTTCGAAAGCCAGCGCAAACAAGCGAGCAAGCTACGGAGTTTGCCGCCAATGTATTTCTTGTAAAGTGTATAAAAACGAATATGGAAGCTGGAAAAATAAGATGCCAAAAACCAACGACTTTCATGTGGTATTAGAATATAGGAACTTTTTTTCTCCTCTATTTGAAAACGTGGACGTCAT
Organism: Nerophis ophidion; assembly: GCF_033978795.1. NCBI lineage: Eukaryota > Metazoa > Chordata > Actinopteri > Syngnathiformes > Syngnathidae > Nerophis > Nerophis ophidion. The sequence goes on from NC_084612.1 coordinate 61,684,275, forward strand.
CAGCACTTTACTGTCTGATTCCAATCAATGCGAGTCATCAGAATCAGGTAATACACCAACTTATATTCTTGTCTTCATGAAAGATAGGAATCTATATGTTAAACATGCATGTATATTCATTAAAACACCTTTAACATGTCAACAAAAATGGCAAAATAAATAAATATAAATTATATACTGTATATATAAATGTATGTATATACATACATATATATATATATATATATATATGATATGTGTGTGTATAAATGATATGTGTGTGTATGTATATGTATATATGAGGTAGATCACCTTTACTTGGTCATTTATTAAGTAATTGATAAACGTTGAAAAACTTATTGGGGTGTTAGCATTTAGTGGTCAATTGTACGGAATATGTACTGTACTGTGCAATCTACTAATACAAGTTTCAATCAATCAAATCAATGAATGCCTACTGAGCCTATGGTGCTGTTAAGTTATTGTGGCTCAATGTGCCATTTTTTATTTTATTTTATCAATCAATCAATCAATCAATCAATCAATGTTTACTTATATAGCCCTAAATCACTAGTGTCTCAAAGGGCTGCACAAACCACTACAACATCCTCGGTAGGCCCACATAAGGCCAAGGAAAACTCACACCCAGTGGGACATCGGTGACAATGATGACTATGAGAACCTTGGAGAGGAGGAAAGCAATGGATGTCGAGCGGGTCTAACATGATACTGTGAAAGTTCAATCCATAATGGATCCAACACAGTCGCGAGAGTCCAGTCCAAAGCGGATCCAACACAGCAGCGAGAGTCCCGTTCACAGCGGAGCCAGCAGGAAACCATCCCAAGCGGAGGCGGATCAGCAGCGCAGAGATGTCCCCAGCCGATACACAGGCAAGCAGTACATGGCCACCGGATCGGACTGGACCCCCTCCACAAGGGAGAGTGGGACATAGGAGAAAAAGAAAAGAAACGGCAGATCAACTGGTCTAAAAAGGGAGTCTATTTAAAGGCTAGTGTACTATTATTTAATATATATTATTGTTTTAGTTGCTTAAGAGATATTCCTGCTATTTTTATGTTTTTGTGCATTATTTGTTGCCGTAATCAGGTTACTCATCAGTTACTCAGTACGTGAGTAGTTTTTTCACAACATACTTTTTACTTTTACTCAAGTAAATATTTGGGTGACTACTCCTTACTTTTACTTGAGTAATAAATCTCTAAAGTAACAGTACTCTTACTTGAGTACAATTTCTGGCTACTCTACCCACCTCTGCACAGGGGGTACATCACTGAAAAAAAGGAGGAGAACCACTGGCATAGGACACAGTGTGTAGTTTGATGTCGCTTGGATATCGAGGCTTTACTACCGCAATTGAAAACATAACGAAATCTGTAAGTGCAAACATGACGACCACAGATGGACAGAAAGAGTCCGCACACATAATGACTGTTTTTCGACGCTCCAAATGAATCCGTGTGTCATACCGAGGATCACGGACTTTACAAAGTCGCCAGGTTGCGTTTCCCCAACCGCGTGTATAGAAATTCCCACTTCAATTTCTACCTTGAAGCCAACGTCAGTTTGAGCCTGACGTCACTTCCACTCACGCTGACGCTTTCTTGCATCATTTCTTGTCTCTCTTGTCAGCCGGGGGAAGACAACATGTGAGTACAGCACTTAACCTTCTAAAACTTCAAAACTATGTCTCGCTTCTCACCAAATCTGCGACTGTCTGCTGCTTTTTAAACGCTTTCACTCAAAAACTCCTTTTGTGCTGGTTTTCTTACAGCTAACTCAAACATTGAGCGGCTAACCGAGCATGTTAGCTAACCACTGTTTTGAAAAGGCTGAGTAAATTAAGTCAATTTATAATGAAATTATTTTAATATACAGCAGCTTCTTTTATAATATGCCAATACGTCTTCTTGACGTGAGACCGGGTGTTGACATATTTATATACACTATATTGCCAAAAGGATTTGGCCACCCATCTAGAATAGAATAGAATGAACTTTATTGTCATTATATTTGCATATAACGAGATTAAAGACTCCAACTTAAGGTGCGGTAGTTGGAACAAATATGGGGTGAAATAAATGACATAGGAGGTAAGAAGGAAAAACTAACTATTGAAATAAGCAGACTACTATCCAATAAAAATAATAAGCAATCCTGTACAATATACAAAACACTATAGAAGTTCAAAATACAAAATACTGTACAATATACAGAACAAGACAAGAGTACTGAAGTAATAAAACACAATCAGTGTCGGACGTATTGCACTCGAAGGGTAGTATTGCACAGTAGCGTATTAGGGCAGGATATTGTATAGGGGTGAATTATTATTATTATTTTAAGTTAGAGTTCAACATGGTGACAGCTTTGGGAAAGAAGCTGTCTCTGAGCCTGTTTCTTCTGGCTGTGATGCACCTCTAGCGCCTGCCTGATGGTAGCAAGTCGAACGGGTGGAAGCCAGGGTGTGTGCTGTCTTTGGTAATGTATTTTGCTCTGTTGAGGCAACGGGAGTTGTGTAAAACCTTCAGGGAGGGCAGGGGACAGCCGATGATTTTTTGTGCAGACTTTATGACCCTCTGAATCGCCTGTTTGTCTGCTTCCGTGCAGCTGGCGTACCACACTGTTATGCAGTACGTCAGCAGGCTCTCGACAGCCGAGTGATAGAAGGTCACCATCAGCTGCCTCTCCAGTCTGTTCTTCCTCAGCACCCTCAGGAAGTGGAGTCTCCGCTGGGCCTTCCGGATGACCGCAGTTATATTTTGAGTCCAGGACAGGTCAGCAGATATGAGGGTGCCGAGGAACTTGAAGGAGCTGACTCTCTCCACCTCCTCACCGTTGATGTAGAAGTCAAAGATGAGTTCCTTGGTTTTTTGTGGTGTTCAGTGCCAAATTATTCACTGAACACCACGCAGATAGTTTCAGGACCTCATCTCTGTATGCAGACTCATCCCCCACTGTAATGGGACCCACTACCGTTGTGTAATCTAAATGATGAGAATCAGGTGTCCTAATCACAGGTGTATCCAATCAAGCACTTGGGCATGGAGACTGTTTCTACAAACATTTGTGAAAGAATGGGCCGCTTTCAGTGATTTCCAGCGTGGAACTGTCACAGGATGCCCACCTCTGCAACAAATCCAGTCGTGAAAATTCCTCGCTGCTAAATATTCCGAAGTCAACTTTATTATAGGAAAAGTGAAGCGTTTGGGAACAACTAGAGATGTCCGACAATGGCTGTTTTGCCGATATTCCAATATTGTCCAGCTCTTGATTACCGATTCCGATATCAACCGATACTGATATATACAGTAGTGATGGGATTGGCAGTTCTTTTGACTGTACTGAATCACTACAATCAGTTCCTTAAATTGATTCGTTCAAACTGAGTGTGAGTTTTCCTTGCCCTTATGTGGGCTCTACCGAGGATGTTCTCGTGGTTTATGCCACCCTTTGAGACACTAATGATTTAGGGCTATATAAATAATTACTGATTGATTGATAAACAATATATAACAAATCCCAATTACCATGTACTATACTGTAATATGATGTTTTTAGTGGGGTGGGGGGTCCTCTCCAAGGCTTCTCATAGTCATCATTGTCACTGGGTGTGAGTTTTCCTTGCCCTTATATGGGCTCTACCGAGGATGTCGTTGTGGTTAGTGCAGCCCTTTGAGACACTAGTGATTTAGGGCTATATAAATAAACATTGATCGATTGATTGAAAAGATTAGTTCAACGAATCTCTTCTGCAGCAGCAGTTCTGTGTGCAGGTCGGCGAATCATGAGTCAGTCAGTAACAGCTTCCCCAGCGGCAGATCTTGGTGTGTGTCAGTTCGCGAACGACACAAGCCCTCAGCACCCAATGAACGACGCGCACAGTGACTGAACGAGAGCCTCAATGTGACGTCCTCTTCCGCGACACAGTCAGTTCTCTGTGTCAGTAGGTCCGCGAGTGCGTTGTAGTTCACTGAGTGATTTGTGTCGTTAATCCGCGGGGAACGAATCGTTCGCTCAGTCCCTCCTCCCGCCTCCATGATGAGTAGCTGGCTGCGTCGAGGGTTCAGTGAGTCACAGAATGCGCCAGTTCCACTCATGCCGGCATGGTCGCGGCGGAGCTCAACTGAACTGAGAAAGAAACGAATCAGTTCATGAAGTTTTTCGGTTCAGTACGTTCACTCAAAAGATTCGTTCTTTTGAACGAATCGTTCGCGAACGACACAACACTAATATACAGTTGTGGAATTAACACATTATTATGCCTAATTTTGTTGTGATGCCCCCGCTGGATGCATTAAACAATGTAACAAGGTTTTCCAAAATAAATCAACTCAACTTATGGAAAAAAATGCCAACATGGCACTGCCATATTTATTATTGACGTCACAAAGTGCATTAATTTTATTAAAATGCCTCAAGACAGCAGCTGGAAATTTGGAGAGAGCATGAGAAGGTTGAGGTGGGGGGTGTATATTGTAGCGCCCCAGAAGCGTTAGTGCTGCAAGGGGTTCTGGGTATTTGTTGTGTTTATGTTGTGTTACGGTGCAGATGTTCATTCTTCATTCTTGTTTGGTGTGGATTCACAGTGTGGCGCATATTTGTAACAGTGTTAAAGTTGTTTATACGGCAACCCTCAGTGTGACCTTTACGACTGTTGACCAAGTATGCCTTGCATTCACTTGTGTGTGTGAAAACCCGTAGATATTATGTGATTGGGCCGCCACGCAAAGGCAGTGTCTTTTCAGGTTTATTGGTGCTCTGTACTTCTCCCTATGTTCGTGTACCACTCTGTACAGCGGCGTTTTAAAAAGTCATGAATTTAACTTTTTGAAACAAATACCGATAATTTCCGATATTACATTTTTAAGCATTTATCGGCAGTCCGATAATATTGGCAGTCCAATATTATCGGACATCTCTAGGAACAACAGCAACTCAGCCACCAAGTGGTAGGCCACGTAAACTGACAGAGAGGGGTCAGCGGATGCTGAGGTGCATAGTGCAAAGACTTTCCGCACAGTCAGTTGCTACAGAGCTCCAAACTTCACCTTTACTTCCGATTAGCCCACATACAGTATGCAGAGAGCTTCATGGAATGGGTTTCCATGGCCGGGCGGCTGCATCTAAGCCATAGATCACCAAGTCCAATGCAAAGCGTGGGATGCAGTGGTGTAAAGCAGTGGTTCTCAACCTTTTTTCAGTGATTTACCCCCTGTGAACATTTTTTTCATTCAAGTACCCCCTAATCAGAGCAAAGCATTTTTGGTTGAAAAAAAAAGATAAAGAAGTAAAATACAGCACTATGTCATCAGTTTCTGATTGATTAAATTGTATAACAGGGCAAAATGTTGCTCATTTGTAGTGGTCTTTCTTGAACTATTTCGAAAAAAATATATAAAGATAACTAAAAACTTGTTGAAAAATAAGCAAGTGATTTAATTATAAATAAATATTTTTACACATAGAAGTAATCATCAACTTAATGCCCTCTTTGGGGATTGTAATAGAGATCCATCTGGATTCATTAACTTAATTCTAAACATTCCTTCACAAAAAAATTAATCTTTAACATCAATATTTATGGAACATGTCCACAAAAAATCTATCTGTCAACACTGAATATTGCATTGTTGTATTTCTTTTCACAGTTTATGAACATACATTCATATTTTGTCGAAGTATTATTCAATAAATATATTCATAAAGGATTTTTGAATTGTTGCTATTTTTAAAATATATTAAAAAAGAAATCTCACTTACCCCTTGGCATACCTTCAAGTACCCCCAGGGGTACGCATACCCCCATTTGAGAACCACTGGTGTAAAGCATGTTACCACTGGACTAGAGCAGTGGAGACGCCTTCCCTGGACTGATTAGTCACGCTATTCCATCCGGCAATCTGATGGATGAGTCTTTGTTTGGGGGTTGCCAGGAAAACGCTACATTTCAGACTGCATTGTGTCGAGTGTGAAATTTGGTTGAGGAGGAATTATGGTGTGGGGTTGTTTTTTACGAGTTGGGCTTGGCCCCTTATTTCCAGTGAAAGGAACTTTGAATGCTCCAGGATACCAAAACATTTTGGACAATTCCATGGCATGGCACTTCAAGTTCATATGTGAGTAAAGGCAGGTGGCCAAATACTTTTGGCATTATAGTGTATGTTGACATTACTGTGACAGCCAGTAGACTTATTAGTCCATAAACTAATACATTGAAGCATGGATGGACTTGGTATGTTTTTAATTATCAGGCTGAACTAATCTGACTGCATACATGCAAATATGGTAAGTCAGTGTTCGGTGTGGTTGTATCCAAATGACATGTAATTTGACTGTTACTTGATGTGTTGGTCCTGTCAGTCCTTGCTGTCTGTCTTACGTTGCGCCCTGTAAAATGTTAAGACTGTAGCATTGTACTCAGGGTTTCATTTTCATGTAAATTAATGTAATTTTTACTACCGCCACACCTTAAAATAAGTTTCAAGTTGAAGACAAATTACAGTAAAATGATGTATTGTACTGATGATGTTTGCGTCCAATAAGGATGGACTGTCCACATTTGAACTGACACTTGTTTATTTTTTCTTCGGTCAGTGGTCAACAAAATAAACAGTTTTACGCCAATGAATTCAGAAATTCTGACAGATTTACAGACAGAAAGGGTTTAAGCTGAAGTTGTGCCCTTGCCAGTACCTGATATTGGACCGTACCAATTTTCCATAATTTTTTTGTTGTACTGTTGTTGTCGTCCAGACGCTATGGTGGAGCCGGTCCCCGAATCCATCAACTTTCCCTCAGAGGAAGAGAAGATCCTGCAGCTGTGGAAGGACAAGGACTGTTTTTACGAGTGTCTCAAACAGTCAAAAAACCGGCCAAAGTAAGGGAATGAATGAAGTAAAGCATCCACCGTTCTTCTTGTCTGACAAGTCGCTTTTACCAAAAAAGATTGACACTGTTTTTTGTTAAGACCTATACACTTAACATCGCCTTAGAAAAGGATTTTGCACCTCTAACACTTGTCACCTTCTCTACACCAGGTACACCTTCTATGATGGTCCACCTTTTGCCACAGGCTTACCCCACTACGGTCACATCCTAGCAGGCACCATCAAGGACATTGTGACGCGCTTTGCCCACCAGAGTGGCTTCCACGTGGACCGGCGCTTTGGCTGGGACTGCCATGGTCTGCCTGTGGTAAATATGATCATAGCTTAATTAGAGTATGAGGCAAAGAAACACACCTTCCTGTCTACTCTGTGTTTTTATCAGGAGTATGAGATCGATAAGACTTTAGGGATCACTGGTCCCGATGATGTCGCCAAGATGGGCATTGCAGAGTACAACAAACAGTGCCGTAAAATCGTGATGCGATACTCGACCGAGTGGGAGGTGAGCCTGTAAAATATTATTAATAATAATGTGGTCGATGACAAAAAGTAATTTTCTCAGAATTTTTTAAGCGGATGTGATGCATATTATTGATTTTGCGGCAATGTATTTATGCTCCTTAATTGTTAAATGTACTTTTCAAGTGTGTTTTCTAACTTTACTACCCTGGAAAATGTCAGTTGGCACAATCAAATATTTAGGAAGAAATATGTATTTTCCTCCTATTTACTCTTAGTGAAATTTCTGGCAAGAAAGTGACTACATCACGCCGTTTTAAATAAAATTTTTTTCTAAGATTGTATTTTTAATTTGTTGAGAAAAATTGTTGTACATTATGGCCAAAGTAATTAAGATTATAGAAATCCTGATTACTGGTAAGGCAGTGTTGGGGTGTCAATGTAATACCATCATGTCATTTTTAATGTATAATAAAATGATTATAGATGATAATAACAATAATAGTACATTTTATTTGGTATGGCGCTTTACAGGATACAAATTAAAAATATAAAATAGTTCAAAGTAATAATACATAATAAAAGGAAATATAAAAGCAGTACGTAGTAAAATACATAACACTGGGCATTACCAGATGGGACATTGCATGATAGATAAATGGATAGGTAACCATATGCATATATCTGAAGACAAGTATTAGTTTTATTGAATTCTTTAAAAATGTCAACTTGTCAGCTTTTTGTCATTACATGATGACTTTTATCTCAATGTTTAACATTTTGATAGAGGGACTTTTTAAAAAAAATGCTTTATTTAAGTTATGTACATTTATATGTACATGTAGATCAGGGGCGCTCACACTTTTTCTGCAGGCGAGCTACTTTCAATTGACCAAGTCGAGGAGATCTACCTCATTCCTATTTATAATTTATATTTATTTATTTATGAAAGAGACATTTTTGTTAACAAGTTAATGGTGTTTAATGATAATACAAGCATGTTTAACACACATAGATTCCTTTCTTTCATGAAGACAAGAATATAAGTTGGTGTATTTGATTCTGATGACTTGCATTCATTGGAATTAGACAGTGGTGCTGATAACGTCCGCATTTTCAAATGGAGGAAAAAAAAAAGTCCTCCTTTCTGTCCAATACCACATGAAAGTGGTTGGACTTGGCATCTCATTTGTCCAACTTGCATACTCGTTTTTAAACACTTTGTTATGAGAGTAGCATATGTGTGTGGCCCTTTAATGTCTGGCAGCAGGTGAGTGATGTCAGTGAGTGTGCGGGTGGGCAAGCAAGTGAGAAAAAAGTCGCTGAGGGCGGGGGAGAAATACATTGGCATCAAACTCCGTAGCTTGCTAGCTTGTGCACGCTAGCTTTCTGAGACTCTTATTTTGTTAGCACAGGCAGGATGAAACAGGTCTTTTATGGTGAAGACAGGAACTCTGCAGTCGGTCTTTAAAGTTTTGACATTAGGTACGGAGTCTCTAGAAATAAAATGTGTTTCTCTGCGTCCGCCCTGTTAGTGATTTTTTTCTTAAATATGAGCTCGCAGCAGCCAGCGTCATCTCACAAGATCCTCGGGTGCCGAGAATGTCAAACAACTGACGAAAGTGAAGTCTTGGTATGATTGATGATTGCTCATTTTTATGTCTATTTTTTAATGCCTGGCTTGAGATCGACTGACACACCCTCCGAGATCGACCAGTCGATCGCGATCGACGTAATGGGCACCCCTGATATAGATGATGTATCGGGACAGATCCATTAGAGTTTTAATAAGAAATATGTCATATAGGAATTAATTACACACAATAACACATTAACAACATGCTATGTCACATGAATGGTTTTTGAAGTGATACCTTTGTGAAATAAAAAAAAACCAAGTAATTAAAAAAATAAATAAATTGGTGTCATTTTTGATATCAAATAAAACACAAAGCCGTTTGGATAATGAAGATAAAGTCAAATATACAAGCTTTGTTTTTCTCCAACGCCTCCATTCAGTACAACAGTTTGGCTAACAAAAATAGAGTGACACCTCTCACATCAAATACACAATCTTCACAGCCTGCATATTCAAACACTGATAAAGTTTGAAGATAATGGACAAGTGAACATCAAAGAATACAAATAAAACAATAATTTCTAAACAAGTTGTGACAACGTTCACGACACATCGCCTGCTTCACGTCATTAACACTCAGTCACAGCAGCTGATGGATTGTATTGAGAGAAAAAAAAACAACATCAAATAGTTTTCTCCTTGGCTGTATACTATTGTGTGGGGACAAGTGTCTCCAATATTGTCTACATCTGTCTCCATTTAAACACAGGAACCAGTTCTTAAACGCACGGCGGGAAAGGAGGGACAATGATGTTAAACTAAGTGGTTTGCTCCGAGGGAAGATCTCCCCAGCAAATTCCCTGTCGTTAGTCCGCCATGATAATCAAGCCAAATGACGCTAGTGCGCACGCGCCTGGCTTCGTGTTACCTAAAATGCATTAATTAATGTTTTATTGGTAACTAAAAAATTAGATGGTGTTTCTAACCGTCTGGAATTTTATCGCCAATTATCATTATACCGTTTACTGTTACATCCTTTGTCCATTAACAAGTAAAAAGTGAAGGACAGTCACGGCATTTCTGGCCGCTCATGTTGGTCAGTTTTTTTAGGGCGGTACGGCAAATGACGAGGGCGGTTGGGGCAGTTGCCGTGGTTAAATTCGAACCCTGCTACAGTAGTTTTGACCACCAGAGGAGACAAACCTATCAGATCACGCTGTTCGGTATTGTCGCTATTGATGGGTCTGCCTCAGACAGCATTACTATATTAGATCAAAAGAGTATAAATGTGACTATGGGCGTGTCATTTTATGTATGGAGGGCTCTCATAATGTTGAACAATGTATTTAAAAGCTAATATTCAATGTACCGTAGTTCCTTGAATTGCCGCCGGGGCGCTAATTAATTTAAAACCTCTTCTCACTCCTGCGCTTACCAAAGGCATGCGGTAAAAGTAAGCACGCGCTAATTATTTTAAAACCTCTTCTCACTCTGGCACTTACCAAAGGCATGCAGTAAAAATTTGAGTGTGATGTAAGATTGGACCTTAAATCCTACTGAATAGCTCTTAATCTTCTTCCCTTTATGCGATTTCAAATTACCGGTATTGAAATCAGCCTCCTCCATTTTGAAAATGATGACAGGGGAAGTGTCACTCGTGACGTCACCAGTTTGACCAGGCGGTAATACTAAGCATGCGCTAATTATTTTGCGAAGCGAATTTGACCCGGCAGTAATTCAAGGCAGGCGCATACTATATGCCCTGCTGCAATTCAAGGAAATACGGTATTACTACTTAACAGCCATAAACAAAGAATTACTGTATTGTGTATCATATTTAACAGATATATCCGACTTTTAAATAACATTATTTATTCAATTTGGAAAAATGTCTTCCAGTCGCGCCACCCGACTTTGCAGCACATTTCAAATTTAACAGGCTTCATTTGGATACCTGTATGAGCTTTTGCTGTTGTTTATACACCTCACTTTCAAATAGAATACAGCATTTTATGATAAAGTAACCGTTTTTTTCCGCCCGAATGCAGAAAATGGATGAATGGATATGGATGAAAAGTGTTGCAAAGTGCATGTGACTTCAAATAAACTTTTTTTTTTTTTTTAATATTTGAAAGCCATCATCCACAAGCATTGCAATCAGTCATAATGATCAGAAATGGTGAACAGCTCTTTGCATTTAAGAGTATTGTAATGTATGTCCTCCATTACTGAACATATTTACGATAATCCCAAGGGCTATGTGTATTTCCTTATATTACCCTTGTCAGCCTGTTCATTAATTCAGCACTGCTGCCACCTAGCGGCAGGTCTGTGTATTGTTGAAGCATTTCTAAAGATGCTAATGCTGAAAGAATTTTAGTGTTTTTATTTCAGAAACTTAAAAAAAAAAACATGTCCCGTGTTTTCAGGTCTGCTAAAAACATAAAAATGACTGGACAAAAGTTGTACAATTATGTCCACAGCATCTCAATTTGATATTAGTAAAAAACGTTATTGAAGTGTCATTTTCAATAGTCGTAGTAGTGTGTTCATTTCTGATGACAACTGACATTTTGGGGGTTCGAGGTGCCAGAACAAAGAACAAAAAAAATTGAATAAAGTGAAACACTATTCAAACTAACTACATTTAAAGTGTAACGTTAGACATGCATAATTGTTTACATTATTTATGAATGACATAATACACGACAATATGCATATCATATCATTGGCCTAATGATTATTATTACTGTTAAGATACAGTAAAATTATATTATAGTTGTCATTATTATATACCTTATTAGAGCACTGAATTGTTGCTATTTTTGTTTACTTTCAGAACTCAGTGAATCGAATGGGACGATGGATTGATTTTAAACATGACTACAAGACTCTCTACCCATGGTTCATGGAGACTGTCTGGTATGTTTGGTATTGTAAAGGACTAATGAGTATACAAAAAAAAGTAAAGGAACATTATTATCTCATTATTTTCATTATTCAATTTATAAATTTTTTGTTCACTTCCTGTTCTCAATTTATTTACCCTATACTCCATAAATAATATTATAACATAAATACAACTTAGTTAAGTAGGTTGTATTTCATACAGTGAAATGAATAAGATGATTAATAAGTTCAGAATGTTTGTCATGGTGGTGGTTCTTTGTACTTTGTAAAAACTTCTGAGTTTGAACAGTTTCTTAAATTGGATCATATTAGCACATTGTTTGATTTCTTTAGTTAATCAATTCCATAATAGAATTTTACATAATGATAAACTAAAGGTTTTAAATGTCTTACTTGCATACAAATGTTTTAAGTTAGATTTTTCTCTGAGGTTGTATTTCCCCTCTTTTGTTGAGAAGAATTGTTGTACATTCTTGGGTAACAGGTTTTATAGTTTGCTTTATACATAATTTTAGCTTTGTACAAATTCACTTAATCTTGGAATTTCCATATTTTCGATTCAATAAATTAAAGTTTTGAATGTTATCTACATCTACCATTATGTATTATTCTAACTGATCTTTATTTTTTTAAACACGGTGAGTGACTGAGGCGTACTTTTGTAGTTATTTCCCCATATTTCTGCACGATAACTCTGATATGGTAACACTAGTAGTGAAGAATATCATCTTAATTTTACATGTCAGGCTTTTCAGTTTGCTTCAAAGCATGTTTTAGCTGTCATACACGCTTGTTTGCATTTTTGTCGTCGTTGAGCGTCTTTTTAAAACTTTCAGGTGGGTGTTCAAGCAGCTGTATGACAAGGGTCTGGTGTTTCGCGGTGTCAAGGTCATGCCTTTCTCCACCGCCTGCAACACGCCGCTATCCAACTTCGAGTCCCACCAGAACTACAAGGTTCACAAAACTCCCTTCAACCATGTTAGGACATTGAGAGAAACTCACTTCCCCCAACATTTGCACATGTACAGGACGTTCAAGACCCTTCAGTTATCGTCAACTTTCCGCTGCTTGAGAATGAGGATGTGTGCCTTATCGCTTGGACCACCACTCCATGGACGCTCCCCAGCAACTTGGCCCTATGTGTCAACCCTGAGTTATCTTACGTTAAGGTGCAAGGTAAGAGACTTGACACAGAGAGTAGTATTCCAAATACAACAACTGGCAAATAATATGCAATCATCAACTGAATGTTCATTCAGTTGTTAGTAGAAAAAAAGCAGATAACAAAGGTGATATAGCTATTGTCGTTTCAAATGACAAATGTCTGGCTTTAAGAAAAAGATTGTGCCCCAAGTGGAGGAGTTCAAGTACCTCAGAGTCTTGTTCTCGAGTGAGGGAAGAGTGGATCGTGAGGTCGACAGGCGGATCGGTGTGGCGTCTTTAATAATGCGGACGCCGTATCGATCCGTTGTGGTGAAGAAGGAGCTGAGCCGGAAGGCAAAGCTCTCAATTGACCGGTTAATCTACTTTCCCATCCTCTCCTAGGGTCATGAGCTTGGGGTTATGACCGAAAGGACGAGATCACGGGTACAAGCGGCCAAAATGAGTTTCCTCCGCCGGGTGGTGGAGCTCTCCCTTAGAGATAGGGTGAGAAGCTCTGTCATCCGGGAGGAGCTCAAACTAAATCAGCTGCTCCTCCACATCGAGAGGAGCCAGATGAGATGGTTCAGGCATCTGGTCAGGATGCCACCCGAACGCCTCCCTAGGCAGGTGTTTAGGGCACGTCCAACCGGTAGGAGGCCACGGGGAAGACCCAGGACACGTTAGCAAGACTATGTCTCCCGCCTGGCCTGGGAACGCCTCAGGATCCCCCGGGAGGAGCTGGACCAAGTGGCTGGGGATAGGGAAGTCTGGGCTTCTCTGCTTAGGCTGTTGCCCCCGCGACCCGACCTCGGATAAACGGAAGAAGATTGATGGAAAATAAAATTAAGAAAATTAATTGTGGAAGTCCAAAACGGTTTCAGTTTTAGATGTAGCAGAGTAAAAAATTCTGGCGTTAAAAATAATGGAATCATGGAAAAACAAACAAAAAAACACTGCTACTTTGTTGCACCACCTCTGACTTTTATGACCGCTCGCAATCCTAGGCATTAACTTAAGGAGTGACAAGCAGCATTCTTCATCAATCTTGCGACAACTTTCTCTGATTGCTGTGGTCAGATCAGTTTTGCAGGATGGAGTCTTGTCATGGACCATTTTCATTACATTCCACCACAATTTTTCAGTTGGATTGGGATCCGGACTATTTGCAGGCCAAGACACTGACCTTGTACATTTTTCTTCAAGGAAAGTTTTTAAAGTTTTTGCTGTATGGCAAGATTCATTATCATCTTGAAAAATGATGTCATCATCCACAAACATACTTTCCATTGATGGAATAACAACAGTGTCCAATATGTCAACGTCATCGTTAGCATTTATTGAATATATGACAGCAATCTCCCGAGTGCCACTACCTGTCATGTAGCGCCGTATCATTAATGACTGGAAATGTGCATGTTTTCTTCAGGTAGTCGTAGGGCTGGGCGATCTTATGATCAGGATCAGGGATCTTGATTAATTTGAGTTTGGTCACGGTGATCAGCTATTTGCATATATTACCTCTATCAAACATGACAGAAATGTCTGTTAGAGGCTAACGCAGTAGTAAAAAGTAGGGAAGCAACGAAACTCGGTATAAACCTGCATGGAACAACTCGCCTTTATTGACCATTATCGTTTGTGTGTTTGTGTACAAACCCCAAAACCAGTGAAGTCGGCACGTCGTGTAAATGGTAAATTAAAAACAGAATACAATGATTTTCAAATCCTTTTCAACCTATATTCAGTTAAATAGACTGCAAAGACAAGATATCACTTTGTGAACAAAATGCGTGAGCAAATTGTCCAACAGTTTAAGAACAACATTTTTCAACCCACTATTGCAAGGAATTTAGGGATTTCACCATCTACGGTCTGTAATATAAAAAGGTTCAGAGAATCAGGAGAAATCCCTGCACGTGAGCGGCAAGGCCGTGACCTTCAATCGACCTTCGAGGTACCGCATCAAAAAGCCACATCCGTCTGTAAAGGATATCACCACATGGGCTCAGTAACACTTCAGAAAACCACTGTCAGTAACTACAGTTTGTCGCTAAATCTGTAAGTGCAAGTTAAAACTCTACTATGCAAAGCCAACATAATTTATCAACAACACCCAGAAACGCCGCCGGCTTCGCTGGGCCCGAGCTCATCTAAGACAGCCTAATGTAAAGTGGAAAAGTGTTCTGTGGTCTGATGAGTCCAAATTTCAAATTGTTTTTGGAAACTGTGGGCCTCGTGTCCTACAGACCAAAGAGGAAAAGAACCATCCGGATTGTTATTGGTGCAAAGTTCAAAAGCCAGCACAGATGGGTAACTTACACATCTGTGAAGGCACTATTAATGTTGAAAGGTACTCTGTTCGAACATTAAATATTTTGTCTCTGCAGTCTTATTCAATTGAATATAAGTTGAAAAGGATATGCAACTCATTGTATTCTGTTTTTATTTACGGATTAAACAACGTGCCAAATTAATTTGTTTTGGGGTTTGTACATTTGCATGTGTTTGTGTACATTTGCATGTGTTTGGGTCCGTGTGCTCCCGTTCCCCCGTCGCGAAAGTCAGGCTGGTAATGACGTAATTAATATCCAATCAGCGCTTTGCCTCTTCCCTCTTAAGTGCAGCCCAGGAGAATAAAATAAAGACGTCTGACTAACAATAATACAGAGGTTGAACCACAACATTTAGATGGAGAAGAAACTTTAGAGACAGTCTTAAATCTCATTGCGTGCTGCAGCTCACATGCAACCCTGCCATGAATGCGGACTCTCAGAGATGCATAGAATGTATTTGTGACTGAACTACCATATTAGTCCTGACTTGGATAGTAAACACACCTACTAATTTTATCAGAAAAATGCATTTTTGAATCAGACTTGTTTGTGTTTGCAAAGATAACATGTAAAAAAAAAACGCTGCAGACAGACATCTTTTTTTTTTTTAAATCTTTTTTGAGTTTGTGGATAAAAAACATTTTGTTCCTGATATAATGATTAAACGTGTTTTGTGTTGGTACACATTATTTTACAGTACCTCAAATTCAGACTGCACTTGAATGTACTTTTATTAAAGTAGAGTGGTTGAAAAACACTGGTGATGAATGGAGAATCCTTTTGAGCAGAAACACAATGGACGATTTTTCTTCCAGTAAAAGTACATTCTCACCCGCAACACCTGAAGTCAGCAAACTCTTTCAAAAGATGGCGCCATACAACCAACAACAATCCTTTTCAGTGTCTCTATTTGAGTTTGATGAAAACTATTGAACCCAAAACATTTAGGACATTAGCGAAGAAAAATCCATAAATTAGCCACACTGTTTTATAAGCCGCAGGGTTCTAAGCGTAGGAAAAAAGTGGCAGCTTATAGTCCAACAGTAGGTGTGGCGATATCATTCTCTGCATTTGACCAATCACCCTTGATCACCCCCTGGGAGGTGAGGGGAGCAGTGGGCAGCAGCGGTGGCTGCGCCCGGCAATCATTTTTGGTGATTTAAGTGTGTGACAATCATTGGTACTTTAACTTTTTAACTTTAACATTATACATATATTATACTATTATTTATACTTTCAAAAATTGAGTGATTACATAATTTTTTCACTCAGATTGATCTGAAAATTAAACTGTTACAGACTACTACGATTTATATGTTGGATTTATTTCAGTGTTTCTTAAAGCCAGAAAGTTGCCAAAACTATAGTTTTGTGTCATATCTGTTATCTGCTACAAAATTAAATATCTGAATGAACATGCTCCAAGTTGGGTGATTGCGTCATTATTTCCGGGTTTTGTGTATGTCATAATTTTAGAATGTCAGTGTACTTCCTTTAGAGCCATTGGATGAGGACTTGTGACGTCATTTACAGCCGACCTGAAAACATGTTAGTTATTAGTATTAGCCAATTTTATCAAGTGCATAACCCTGAGGCCTTCAGATTGTGCCTGGAGATCCTGTTTTTGTCATGGCTTGATTGTTGTTTTGCACTTCAGCTAAGGTCTTTCTTGTTAAAAAAATATACTGAGACCAAATTAATGAAGGAACATCTCAGAAAGGCTCTGCCACGACAAAAATATTTTTGGTGTCTTCTTGTATGATGTTCTAGCCTTTGTACTAGGGCTGGCCGATATGGCCTTCTATTAATATCTCAATATTTTTAAGCCATATCACGATACACAATATATATCTCGATATTTTGCCTGAGCCTTGAATGAACACTTAATGCATATAATCACAGCAGTATGATGATTCTATGTGTCTACATTAAACCATTCTTGTTCGTACTGCATTAATATATGCTCATTTTAAACTTTCATGCAGAGAGGGAAATCACAACTAAGTCAATTTAGCAAAACTGTATTTAGTAAACCGTTATTAAGCAGTGTCACAAACATTCATGTCATTTTCTAAACAAAGTGCAAGATTGTCAGATACATTTTAAAACAAGCTATTAGTGCACTTTTGTGCATGATGTAACTAAGATGACATCAAAACAACACTAAATTAAAGTGAACTTTTTGTACAGAACACCAATTACAATATTTTAAAACAAATAATGTGCACTTTTGTGCATAATGTCACACAAGATATTTCAATAAGTGTCACGTAAAAATGAGCTGCATATCAAATAGTATATGTCCTACGGTGTTGATGTGGAAATAGTCGCTTCGGCGTTTTGTGGTTGTGGCACCAAACAGAGATGTTGACATGCACTGTGAGGAAATCAAATAGTGTATGTCCTTCGCTATGTGGTAGGTTCCTGCGGACGTTATCTCCTTCTGTTGTTGCCAATTTTTTTTCATACGGTATTGATCTGGAAATAGTTGCTTCGGCATTTTGTTGGTGTGGCACTGAATGGAGATGTTGACATGCGGAGTTTCAAGCACTCCTTATTCTCTAGCGGGTGATTTTTCAAATGATGCTACATTAGCAGTGGTACTACGTTTTGTAGTAACGCTTTTGCGGCATAATTGTTCAACATCTTCCCACTTGAAGCCAAACCTCCGCCAGACGATGGATCCCGTGCTGTTTTTCTTGGGAATTAATTGTTCCTTATTATTACCAGATTGGCACTTTCTCTCTCTCTCGTATTACCACCCGCACCGCACCGTTAGCATCACAGCTACGTTACCATGTCGCTACCTGTCTGCTCCGCGTGAGCGTGTGACGTTGCACACGTGACGTATGTAAGAAGGTGCGCTTGTTGTAAGTCTCTGTGAGAAGGAAAGACAAGAAAGAGTGGGAAACGCATGAAGTGAAATGCCCGCAGCTAAAAGCAACTGCGTGAGAAGGTATACTCGAATATCACAATATAGTCATTTTCTATATCGCACAGAGACATACCCGCGATATATCGAGTATATCAATATTGCCCAGCCCTACTTCGTACATGTTTGTACTGATGGATGCTTCCAGTGAAACTTGCGCTCCAGCAGAAAGAAGCCCCTTTCACACAGAGATCCTACATAATTGGTACATTAGAGCATTAATAGACTTTAGATGCTGCATTTACCGTATTTTCCGCACTATAAGGCCCACCAGACTATAAGGCGCACCTTCAATGAATGGCCTATTTTGAAACGTTGGTCATAAATAGGGCGCACCGCATTATAAGACGCATAGAATAGACGCTACAGTAGAGGCTGGGGTTACGTTATACATCCATTAAATGGAGCTGCGCTAAAGAGAATGTCAACAAAACAGTCAGGTCAGTCAAACTTTAGGAATTGATTACAAACCAGCGTTCTGACAATTCCGTTCACTCCCAAAATGAATAAACAGCTGTTTTATTATTTTCCCCGAGGTAAATGGTATTTCGTTTATCTTTTAATAACTGCAAGGTATAACTTGTAGTGCAACATTTATATCACATAGTGGAGGGAAACTATTCTTCGATTCAATAAACACGTACAAAACAGTCTGATACTGTTACGGTAAATCAATTGTTTGTGTAATCACAATATAGTAACACTCGAAATAGTGCAAAGCACTAACAATATATCAATAACTCAACGTTGCTCAAACGTTAATGCCACACAAAATAAACATGTAAAGCTCACTTTATTAAGTTATTCCTCATCCACGAATCCTTCGAATTCTTCTTCTTCAATGTTCGAATTAAACATGCCACAAGAGGTCTTGCAACTACGGTAAGCAGCCGCCGATTTCATTTACCCCCGTAGAAGAAGAAGTGCGCGGTGCATGCTGGGATATATGAATGCGCGAGGCGTGCCGATTTCATTTCCATTTGTGTTTATGTAAAGACCCCAAAATGGCTCCTCTTGAGAAATATGATTTCAGGAAAGCAGGAATTGTCACTGAACTGCTAGAAAACATCAGCGACACTGACTCCATTAATGACGTCCTATATCCCAGAATGCACCGCAAGCTTTTTCTCCTACGGGGGTAAATGAAGTCGGCGGCTGCTTAAAGTAGTTGCGAGACCTCTTGTGGCATGTTTAATTCGGACACTGAATAAGAAGAATTCGAGGGATTCGTGGATGACCAATAACTTAATAAAGTGAGCTTTACATGTTTATTTTGTGTGTTGTGTTGTGTGACATTAACGTTTGAGCAACGTTGAGTTATTGATATATTATTGCTTTGCACTATTTCGAGATGTCATTAATGGAGTCAGTGTCGCTGCTGTTGTCTAGCAGTTCAGTGACAATTCCTGCTTTCCTGAAGTCATGTCTCTCAATAGGAGCCATTTTTGGGTCTTTACATAGACACACAAATGGAAATGAAAAGGGCACACCTGGCACAGTCATGTATCCCAGCATGCACCGCGCGCTTCTTCTCCTGTGGGGGAAAATGAAATCGGCGGCTGCTTACCGTAGTTGTGAGACCTGCTGTGGCTCAATATTGGTCCATATATAAGGCGCACTGTCAACTTTTGAGAACATTTTAGGGTTTTAGGTGTGCCTTATAGTGCGGAAAATACGGTATTTGTATGTGCCTCTCACACAAAACTCAGAAATGTAGACTTTTTAGGCCTGGAGCTGCACACAAAAAATGTCTGTTTTACAACAAAACCCCCAGTGAGCTTCACTGGCCAGGTTAAGTTGGGGCCCTTAAAAGGCAAAAGCCATCAGAAAGTTTTGCTGGCTATCATACATCTGTTTGTAATAGGAGCTATTACTTTTGTTTTGACTTTTATTTATTTTATGAGCTTGAATGAGCAAGCGTGCCAAGGTTTTGACTCCATGAAATATTGTCAATCTTTCTATTTGGCTTTATCAAGAAAGTCCCCGTTAACTGTCCTTACACAAAGACAATTGGAAGTTTCTGTAAAGCAGAACAAGACAAGGGGGAGTGTTTGATTTCTTCACACAATTTAAATTTTTTGCAAAATTGTGTCGCCCTATTTACAAACCTCAAACCCATAAGCATAACCCTATTCCTGCTTTCTACCATTCCTCTTGTCATTGTTGCTCTCCAGTCTGTTACAGCTCTCATCTTAAAATGCATAAGATGGACAACTGGCAGGTTAGTTGTCTCATTACTTACACTAGGAATCGCCACCAAAACCCTTCCTCGTTTCCTTGCTCGTCATATTTTATTCGAGAACATAAATCATGCCTTCCACCTGAAGAACGAGGAGGTATTCCGACAAATTGGTGCACATTGACAGCCAATTTAGATCAGGAAACGGCGAGAACGACGCGAAAAGACGCTTGGTTCCACTCCTTTTTAGCAAGGATTATGAGTCACTCTTCATCTAAATGGGAACATATGATTGTCAGTAGTCAGCATCCGAATGACAGCCAACCTTATACAGTAAGTGATGTTTGATTGTTTGTTGGCTCTCATAAAGTCTGCATTGAGTAATAATCAGTGATGTTGGAAAAAGAAAAAGCGAATGTCATGCGTTTTTGAAATTAATGTGCTGTTTGCCTATATATAAGCAAAATATGTAAATGTTATAAATGTGCCTGTTACTGCATTACATATATGCTTAGATTATGTATACAAAACCTTAAAGGAGTTATTTGGATGTTTTTAAAGCGCTTATAGGCAGGATAGATAGGCTCTCTAAGTCTACATTGTAAGCAGACTTTGGATCGCATTTATTTACTACTAAGAACTCATTTAAAATTTTTTACCCATTGTCATGTCTTACTTAATGATTGTGAACGATGCACCAAAGACAGTTACAGCGAGTGAGGTTATTATTCAGTCACACGCGCATTTATGTTTCAAACATTAAAACTCAAGTAAGTCGTTCTCTCTGATCCATATTGCTGTAATTATAACAATTTGTTGTAGATTTCTTATTTTTGATTAATTTATTCATCATTCAATCCGTATAATTCTAATTAAACAATTACTAGTCCATTTCATTTGAATGTCACAAAATTCCATAAAAATCTCAAGGCTTTGGTTTTGTTTTCTTACAAAAATGTGCATGTTTTCAGTTTTTCAAGGAAAGATTTTGGTATTTGAAGTACCGATGTGGTACTAATATTTGTTAACATGTAAAAGACTATCCATCACTACTGTTCCTAAAGAACAGATTTTTGGGAATAAGCTGACTTGAAGAGGCACTGAGAAAGAAGCCTTTTCACTTGGGATGGGAATCTTACAACAACTCTCACTTAAATTTTATTACGATTTGAGAGAGAATTAAGTCTCTATTTAACTGATCTTTTATTATTTATGTAAAATGTAATTAAACCTTTTCAAAACAAATTGCACGTAGGAATAGTTCCTCTTGGGTACAACAAGTAAGCACGGAAATGCTTGAAGAAACGTTTTGTTTATACAAACACCGTTTCCATATGCGTTGGGAAATTGTGTTAAATGTAAATATAAACAGATTACAATGATTTGCAAGTCATTTTCAACCTATGTTCAGTTGAATATGCCACAAAAACATATTTGATGTTCAAACTGATAAACTTTTTTTTTTTGTGGCAAATAATCATTAACTTTAAAATTTGATGCCAGCAACACGTGACAAAGAAGTTGGGAAAGGTGGCAATAAATACTGATAAAGTTGAGGAATGCTCATAAAACACTTATATGGAACATCCCACAGGTGTGCAGGCTAATTGGGAACAGTTGGGTGCCATGATTGGGTATAAAAGCAGCTTCCATGAAATGCTAAGTAATTCACAAACAAGGATGGGGTGAGGGTCAACACTTAGTAAGCAAATTGTTGAACAGTTTTAGAACATTTCTAAATGAGCTATTGCAAGGAATTTATGGATTTTACCATCTACGGTCTGTAAAATCATCAAAAAGTTCAGAAAATCTGGAGAAATCACTGCATGTAAGCGATATTACAGACTTTTGATCCCTCAAGCGGTACTGCATCAAAAACTGACATCTGTCTGTAAAGGATATCACCACATGGGCTCAGGAACAATTCATAAGCCACTGTCCGTAACCACAGTTGGTCGCTACATCTGTAAGTGCTAGTTAAAACTCTACTATGCAAAGCAAAACCCATTTATCAACAATATCCTGAAATGCCGCTGGCTTGGCTGGGCCCGAGCTCACCTAAGATGGACTGATGCAAAGTGGAAAGGTGTTCTGTGGTCTGACAAGTCCACATTTCAAATTATATTTGGAAACAGAGGACGTGGTGTCCTTCAGACAAAGAGGAAAATAACCATTCGGATTGTTTTAGGCGCAAAGTTCAAAAGCCAGCATCTGTGATGGTATGGGGGTGTATTAGTGCCCAAAGCATGGGTAACTTACACATCTGTGAAGGCACCATTAATGCTGAAAGGTCCATACAGGTTTTGGAGCAACATATGTTGTCATCCAAGCAATGTATCATGGACGCCCCTGCTTATTTCAGCAAGACAAATGTTACAACAGCGTGGGTTCGTAAAAAAAAAGTGTGGGTACTTTCCTGGCCCGCCTGCAGTCCAGACCTGTCTCCCATCGAAAATGTGTGACGCATTATGAAGCGTAAAATACGACAGCGGAGACCCCGGACTAAAGCTCTACATAAAACAAGAATGGGAAATAATTCCACTTTCAAAGCTTAGACCATTAGTTTCCTCAGTTCCCAAATGTTTGAGTGTTGTTAAAAGAAAAGGTGATGTAACACAGTGGTAAACATGTCCTTTCCCAACTACCTTGGCACGTGTTGCAGCCATGAAATTCTAAGTTTATAATTTGCAAAAAAAAATAGTTTATGAGTTTGAACATCAAATATCTTGTCTTTGTAGTGCATTCAATTGAATATGGGTTGAAAAGGATTTGCAAATCATTGTATTCCGCTTATATTTACAACTAACACAATTTCCCAACTCATATGGAAACGGGGTTTGTATATAATGGTTGATCATATTGAATCGATTCTTAACCGTTTTAAATAAAAATCGTGATTCAGATGTTATTCAATGTTTTTTGGGCCACCCCTATCTTTTACTGTCTGTATTCTGTGTGAAAAGTACCAGTAGGAAAGAGGACGTTTTTCAGCTTCTACGGTGGTGTCAGAGCTGTAACAATGCCTAGTTAGCACCTGTATGGAAGTGTGTATTTGTAATACAGTTATCTGAGTGTGAAGTTAAACACCTCAGACACCGTTCTCTAGCCTTGTGTCGAGAGCAATCTTTACTGTCCGATAACTTTTACAGGATTTGCTAGCGTCTGTGTATAGTATAAGGCACTGGCGAATAAATGCCGGATCTGCTGTTTGTAACTTTGATATACCAATTTTGCAGGATCTCTGTGTAAAAGATGTTAGTGGGAGTAGGAACTTGTTTTATACCTTATTCTCCAGTTTGCACACATGCAAATGTACTATGACTTAACAATTACTCCACGGTTGTCACTTCATTATTTACAACTCATGCGGTATAGAGAGAGAGAGAATGTGACATCCCCCTCTCATACTGCAGGGGGCCCTGTTGCAGCACTGTCTGAGCTAATGACTTGCACCGCCAGTGCTGCATGGGAGAGCGCCTCGGAATACCAATGATTTTTTTTTTCTGCTTTGCATCAGTTCAGCTTCCCCCTCCACCCCAGCTTCCCTCTCATCCTCTCTCGTTTCATCTCCATCCAAAATGTTCTGCCCATTGACTTCCACCATCCACCTGTTTTTGACCCGGCATTGCTCTGATTTTTGCTGTGTCTCGCTGTTTTCATGTCTCAGGGGCTGTCAGCCGTTGCAGGTCTGGGCTTCGTAGTCGTTTGTCACACCAACCCGAAAGGGAAAGATATTTTACTGGTTCCAATCTTTTTTTGTTTTTTTGTCTTTTATGAATGCTCTGCTTTTTATTTGTGGCTTGGTCGTTTTTGTGTTTTGGGACGGTTCTGGTTATCCCTGTTTGCAACTTTTCCATTCGCTCTGTCACCGTATTAGCAGCTTCACAGCTTCACAGCACCGCCATGGAGTCCTTACCTGACCTTGACTTTAATGGCGGGTCTTTGTTACTTAAGCAGGATTCGACATCCCCTGTTAAAGGCGTCACAACTCCCAGTGACACAGTGTAGAACATGTTCTCTGTCCCGTCGCTGTTTGTCATACATGAAACTAGGATCAATAAACATTAATCACTCTGTCAGGGCTATTTGTTACAGCCTTCAAAAATTAAGCAGAGCATAAGAAAAATCATCATTCACGTTGCCGTAATTGCGGACAGCTTTGAAGACACTAACGGGGAGAAATTGATTTGCATTGGCCACTAAGCATTATATGTCACACTAGATGTGGGATAATCATTCTTTGTTGTGCAGCTCTCTCTCTCTCTCTCTCTTTAGTTTTGATGTTCTTCTAGTGTATAGATTTGTGAACAGTCAGACCTCCGAAGTCATAAACACCTTTCGTTTTAAGTTAAAGTTAAAGTACCAATGATTGTCACACACACACGAGGTGTGGTGAAATTTATCCTCTGCATTTGACCCATCCCCTTGTTCACCCGCTGAGAGGTGAGGGGTGCAGTGGGCAGCAGCGGTGCCGTGCCCGGGAATCATTTTTGGTGATTTAACCCCCAATTCCAACCCTTGATGCTGAGTGCCAAACAGGGAGGTAATGGGTCCCATTTTTTATAGTCTTTGGTATGACTCGGCCGGGGTTTGAACTCACAACATACCGATCTCAGGGAGGTATCCAGCACCTGGTATTCCCAGGCGGTCTCCCATCCAAGTAATAACCAGGTCGGACCCTGCTTAGCTTTCGAGATCGGGCGTGTTCGATAGTTTTGTGACACGAGTTCACGTAAACATTTTTCAATTAGTTGTTCCCACTCCAAATGAGTACATCTGTTAGACAGTCATATGGAACAGAATTCACACTGAACAAAAATATAAATGCAACACTTTTTTTGTTTGTGCTCCCACTTTTCATGAGTTGAACTCAAAGATCTAAAACTTTTATAATATACACAAAATACCTATCCCTTTTCTAAATCTGTGTTAGTGAGCATTTCTTCTTTGCCACACCTCACATGTGTGGCATATCAATATGCTTATTAAAGAGTTTGATTATTACACAGGTGTGCCCTTGACTGCCCACAATAAAAGGCCACTCTGAAATGTGCAGTTTTATCACACAACACAAAGCCACAGATTTCCCAAGTTTTGAGGGAGCGTGCAGTCGGCATGCTGACTGCAGGAATGTTCACCAGAGCTGTTTCCCGTGAATTGAATGTTCATTTGCGGACAAAAGACCGTCTCCAAAAGCGTTTCAGAGAATTAGGCAGTACATCCAACTGGCCTCACAATCGCAGACCATGTGTAACCATACCAGCAGAGTGCCTCCAGATCCAGCAGGAACTTCTCCATGATCGTTTGAGACCAGCCGCTCAGACAGCTACTTGCAACAATGGGTTTTAATCACTAAATATTTTCTGCACAAACTGTGAGAACCCGTGTCAGGGGAAGCTCATCTGCATGTTTGTCGTTCTCATCGGGGTCTCGACCTGACTGCAGTTTGTCGTTGTAACCGACTTAAATGGGCAAATGCTATTATTTGATGGCGTCTGGCACATTGGAGATCTGAGAGTGAATTACAAAATCATTATAATTTTTAGTTTAGTGTGACTTCAGAATTTTCATTTTGATATTCTCTCTCGCTGTTAAAAATAACCTACAATTAAAAATATAGACTTAATTTCTTTGTTAGCAATCAAACAATGATTTTCCGCCACTGTAATAAAATTACTTTGTAATTTTTACTTCCCTGTTCTATGGTTGTCATCACAGTTTTCCTCTTTGACAAAAAACACACACGACCCTTGTCAAATTGATACTTGAAACTTGAAGTTTTCAGAGCTTTTGCAATAAAGATGGTTTCGTTTGACCTTTGAGGGATATTTTTCCTGTGGTTTTATGACTTTGAGGAGGTTTGACTTTATTTATATAATTATGCTGATATATCTTCTGTGTTGTCATCCCCCAGATAACACCACAGGCAAGACGTACATCATGATGGAGTCTCGGCTGGGCGCGTTATTTAAATCGGAGAGCGAGTACATGCTTCTGGACAAGTAAGTGTAAAAGAGCCTCTTTTTTTCCCCAATATGCACAAGAGTGAGTCATTAATTCCTTTTTAGATGGGCATAATTAAACACACCGGTCTTGCTTTCTTAGTTGCTGGCCTGAGCGGAAATAACAGCACAGTGCATTTATATGATATTACACAAAAAGCGACAGCATTAAATTGCAGATAAAAACAAGCAAATACTACTATATTGCCAAAAGTATTTGGCTACCCATCCAAATGATCAGAATCAGGTGTCCTAATCACTTGGCCCGGCCACAGGTGTATAAAATCAAGCACTTATGCATGGAGAAGGTTTCTACAAAAATGTGTGAAAGACTGGGGCGCTCTCAGTGATTTCCAGCGTGGAACTGTCACAGGATGCCACCTGTGCTACAAATCCAGTCGTGAAATTTCCTCGCTGCTAAATATTCCAAAGTCAACTGTCTGCTTTATTATCAGAAAATAGAAGAGTTTGTGAACAACAGCAACTCAGCCATAGAGTGGTAGACCACATAAACTGACAGACAGGGGTCAGTGGATGCTGAAGCGCATAGTGCAAAGACTTTCTGCACAATCAGTTGATATAGACCTCCAAAATTCATGTGACCTTCCAATTAGCCCACATACAGTACGCAGAGAGCTTAATGGAATGATTCCATTGCTTTAGCTGCATCTAAGCCATATTTCACCAAGTCCAATGCAAATTGGATGCAGTGGTGTAAAGCATGTAGCCACAGTGGAGACGCCTTCTCTGGAGTGATGAATCACGCTTTTCCATCTGGCAATCTGATGAACAAGTCTGGGTTTGGAGGTTGCCAGGAGAACAGTACATTTCGGACTGTATTGTGCCGAGTAGGGATGATGTTTGATAAGGAATTGAGTTTGAGCCTATAATCGAATCCTCTTATCGAACCGATTCCTTATCGATTCTCTTATCGAGTCCAGATAGGTTGTTGTATTGGGAAAAAAACACACAATATTTGGTTGAACAAAAGCTCACTTTTATTATATAAGAAAAAAATGTAATCTAATAAATAAATAAATAAATATTGACTGTTACCTTCCCCCCCAAAAAAATAAACATAAATATTGACTGTTGTTCATGATATGAAACTGTGATGTATTATACTGTAAGTGTGTTCATGTTCCAAATAAACTAAAGAAATAAAGAAAGCACTAGTTTATCAGACAGACTTGCAAACTCTGTCGTGGTGTAGATTACAAGATAACGTTAACGTTATCAGACACATACAGAAAGGCTCACGTTAACGTTATCGTTAGCCACTGACTATGCTTAGGTAATGTTAGTCTAGCTAACATTACTGCTGTCCTGGTTGACATAAGAGCTAACTTGACTACAAGTGAGCAGATATGAAAATTAACCGTCAACAGTTAACGTTAGTTACTCACCGGCGTCACCGCCACTGTAGCTGGGACTTGGGCTGCTGGCAGAAGAGGGGCGTTCTTCGTCGTCTCTGCTGCTGCTTCTCCATGTGTCGAAGACGAGACACGATTCTCGAACTTTAAGGTTATGCGCAGCCTGCTTCCTCGTTTTTTTTTTGTGAAATTAAGCCATGCCTTAGAGCGCTTTTTCCGGTCCATTTTTGCTGCTTTTCCTATCTGTGCCTAATGACTGAGCTACGTGACGTCATTTCTTGTGATGTCAAACGGGGCATTTCTTGTCGGAATGGGATTCGTTCCTAGTGACTCGAATAAAAAAACAACTCTTTTTCTTTACTATAGTGGTCTCGATAACGGGTACCGGTTCTCAAAAAGGGATTCGAGTCCGAGGACTCGGTGCTTTTATCGAACAACCGGGAAAACTGGTTTCGAGTATCATCCCTAGTGCCGAGTGTGAAAATTGGTGGAGGAGGAATTATGGTGTGGGGTTGTTTTTCAGGGGGTGGGCTTGGCTCCTTAGTTCCAGTGAAAGCAACTTTGAATGCTCCAGGATACCAAAACATTTTGGACAATTCCATGCTCCAAGTCTTGTGGGAACAGTTTGCAGCGGGCCCCTTCCTCTTCCAACATGACTGTGCACAAAGCAAGGTCCATAAAGACATGAATGACAGAGTCTGGTGTGGATGAACTTGACTGGCCTACACAGAGTCCTGACTAGAACTCGATGGAACACCTATGGGATGAATTAGAACGGAAACTGAGAGCCACGCCTTCTCGACCAACATCAGTGTGTGACCTCACCAATGCGCTTTTGGCAGAATGGTGGGAAATTCCTATCAACACACTCTGCAACATTGTGAACAGCCTTCCCAGAAGAGTTGAAGCTGTTTTGGCTGCAAAAAGTGGACTAACATCATATTGAACCCTATGGGTTAGGAACGGGATGGCACTTTGTATGTGAATCAAAGCAGGTGGCAAAACTCTTTTGGCAATAGAGTGTATCTTTTTTTGACTGGTTAAAACATTTTATTATGACTCTGTGAGCCGCAGAAGCTGCAAATGAGCATAAATGCTATTACTGCATGAACCACTGAGCCTAAGTACTTCTACATAATAATGTGTAATTAAAATGAGTGAACACTTTGTGAAACCAGTAAATAACTTGATACAATTATAATAAAACGTCTTTAGGTGCAGTGCACGCTTGGTCTCCTGTGGGATTGTTTTCTAAGTTTGGCTTTTTCCAACTTCTTCTTCCCCTTAACTGTTTTCTGAAAAGTTTTAATACGCTTTGTGCAATCCCTGACATCCAACTTGAAGTGTGTTCCCTGCATTTCCAGATTTCCTGGCAAAACACTGAGGGGAAAGAAATACAAGCCTCTTTTCAATTACTTTGCCACGGTTTGTAAACTCTGTTGCTCTGTCACATTTTTTATGTGTTGTCATAAACTAATCCTACCTTACTCCCAGATTACGTCACGTCTTTATGCAAATGTACCTTTTTTCCATTCACTTTTTGTCTAGTGTGGTGACAAAGGAGCATTTCAAGTGGTGACAGATAACTATGTCAAAGAGGAGGAGGGCACTGGAGTGGTCCATCAGGCACCTTACTTTGGAGCCGTAAGTATGGATTTGAATCTGTTTGATCATTTTTAGCTGTGCAGTGTTCAATACTTGTATTGAATACGCTGTACAAGTGGAGAAGTCACGCTACTGTATCACAGGTGTCCCGTCATTGCTAATGGAGTTAGAAGACCTTGTCCAATTGTGAAGCAAAATTAAAATGAAATCAAGTGGAAATTGATAGAGTATATGAAACTAAGTTCTTGGGAATAATAATTGATCATAAATTGTTGGAAACCGCAGATTGAATATGTAAAAGGAAAAATTCATTTTTTTTCTTTATAAAATAAGACACATGCTGAATAAGACATTTCTGCATATGTTATATTATTATTTTATTTTTCCATATCTAACATTGTGTTGAAGTTTGGGGGAATGTTTATAAAAAAAACAGACCCAATAGTTCAACTTCAAAAAAGGGTAATTAGAATAATACAAAAAGTGTGCTACTATGAACATACCAATCCATTATTCATAAGTCCTTATGTGTTAAAATGTTCAGATATTGTTTATAAAAACAATGGAAATTGTGTTTCGAGTCAAGAACAGCCTTCCAGCTTGTATTATTTATGTTATTTAAATTAAGAGGAAAAAAATATTATAAGGGGGATATGGATTTTTAAATATGTAAAGTAAGAAGGAATATACACTACAAATGTATTTCAGTTTTAGGAGTTAAATGGTGGAACAAGCTTAGTGCTGAGCTGAACACATGTAGATCTTTGTTAAGGTTTAAGAAATCATTGGAAGGTGAAATAATGGAAAATTATGAAATATAGCAACAATTACTTTCATCCCATTGAATTTTTTACTTTGATGTTCCAGGCAATCTAATTTTCAGTTAATGTATAGGATAGGCAAATATAAGTCTCGGCTTCAGCCTATTCCTTTTTCCGTGATTCTTTTTCTTTTCGTGTGTGTGTATGTGTATGATTGTTAATATTTATAATCTGTGCTGTTAAATTGATCACACAAAATGGTTTATTATATGACCGAAATAAACTAATTTCATTCATTGAAGGTGGCAGGGCTGATTCAAGGCTGTAAGCAGCTGTCTATGCTTTACTGCCACCTACTCAGTGGCCTAATGGTTAGTGTCCGCCCTGAGATTGGTTGGGTTTGAGTTCATACCACGGCCGAGTCATACCAAAGACTATACAAATCGGACCCATTACCTCCCTGCTAGGCACTCCGCATCAAGGGTTGGAATTGGTGGTTAAATCACCAAAAATGATTCCCGGGCGCGGCCACCGCTGCTGCCCACAGCTCCCCTCACCTCCCAGGGGGTGAACAAGGAAATGGGTCAAATGCAGAGGACAAATTTCACCACACCTCGTGTGTGTGTGGGACAATCATTGGTACTGTAACTTGAACTTTAACACAGCCACATCCCAGCCTATTTACCAAATAAACTGTCAAACCAAACCCTAACAAGCATTTCTAAAATGTTTTCTAAATGCTGCAGTATTAATTTAAAAAAATGACATTCCTGGGAAAAAAATGGTCAAAATGAGGAAAGCACCAATTTAATATATCTATGAATTTCTTTTTTGCTCTAAAGAAGTGAAAAAACTAACACAGATTTACATTTTTCTGCACTCATGTTCTCGTGACAAGAAGCCAAATGACCCCCGTTAGCCATCCAGGGTGTTTAAATACAGAACACATTTACAGTTCGACCACAATTAGATCCATCCTTCCTTACTATTAATTGATTAACATGGACCCCGACTTAAACAAGTTGAAAAACCTATTCGGGTGTTACCATTTAGTGGTCAATTGTACGGAATATGTACTGTACTGTGCAATCTACTAATAAAAGTTTCAATCAATCAGTCAAAGTCACACAGTCGTTGAATTTCAGCAGTGTTTGTTTCAGTTCGCAAAGGGGATCTAGCCAGACACAGAATTCAGTAAGGAGTCATAACGTGTCTTTAGGGCTTACGAGACAGCATGCCAAGTCATTGAGTAATGACTTATTTAGAATTTAATCTACTTTGTGGAAATGATTAGGAGAGGAAAAATACCCTAATGAAAATGATGGCTATTACTATTGAGGTAATGTCACTATAGAGACACAATCTTACATTTATGAAATCAGTTTTGTGCTGAGGTCAATGATGTTTGTGGCGGTGACTCACCGTGTGAAGGAAATTGGTTATCATAATCAATTTTTTCGTTGTGTAGGACGATCACAGGGTGTGCACCGAATACAACATCATCCAACGAGACCAGGCTCCTATCTGCCCGGTGGATGCCTCCGGCTGCTTCACTTCAGAGGTTTCCGACTTCGCAGGACAGTATGTCAAAGTGAGTAACACGTCAGGACATTGACCATAAACTCCTTAACAGTATTGAGAGCCTCTTAGATTCAACATTAATTTTTGCACATTTTTTGCTCACAGCTAAGATGACTAATGTATTTTCCGAATTATAAGGCGCATTAAAGAAGTCATTATTTTTTTTCTAAATGTAGAACACTTCCTTGTGGTGTACATAACATGTAATGGTGGTTCTATGGTCAAAATGTTGCATAGATGATGTTTAACAAATGATCTTCAAGCCGATTTCTGACAGTCTCTTCCGGATGTGCTGATTTGTGGGTGCACTTATTTACATGGCTCACCTTCGGCATTGTCTTCTCCCTGTCATCTTTGTTGTAGCGGTGTAGCGTGCAAGGACGGAAGTGGAAGACGTTAACTGTTTTAATGACATTCAGACTTTATTTAAATCAATAATGAAGCAGCATCTCCTCATCCGGAAACAACAATAATACCGGAAATGTGTTCCGTGAAAAACCGTGCGACCGGAACTCTCTAATAACTAAAGTTCCTTGGGTGAATAATGTAAACTCACTAGATCAGTATGTTTTAGTGCGTTCATGGCCAGTTTACTGACAGATATAAGTAAGAACTTTACACTACTTTATATTAGAAATGGTAACAGCAGAGGGTGGATGTCCCATAACAAGTCGAGAAAATGAAGCTTATCGACTACGGACTTCAAAGGCGGACACGCGCAACTTTTCAGGATTTATGCAGATCCCAAATACAGATCAGCAGGTACCAGAAGGTAAGAAAAGTTGCTTTTGCATAATATTGTAAAACAAAACGCCAGATAATTTCTTACCTTATACACACACCATAATACTCGTATGTTGAAGCACATCAAGTGGTGCAGCTTCATAGCATACCAAAGTCGTACTAATACATTTTGATAGTTTTTTAAGCGCCGTGTGTAATGTTCAATATGCTCAATAGAACATATAAAATGTTGGTGTTATTTACTCAAATCATATTGCCATTATAGTGCAGTCTACACATATTTCTGTTTGACTGCCATCTCCTGGTCACACTTATCTTTACACCATGTACCAAATAAAAGTGCTTCGAGGGCGGTAAGCAGAACCAGAATTATTCTGTACATTAGGCGCACCGGGTTATAATGGCGCGCTGTCAAGTTTTGAGAAAGAAAAGGATTTTAAGTGCGCCTTATAGTCCGGAAAATACAGTACTTCCTTTCCCCGCTGCTCTCCGTTTAATATTGTCTCAAAAATAATTTCTATCAAAACGTGATTTGAGAAAAACACTACGTCTATTTTACTGATATTGAAAACCTCTAACCAAAGAGTTTTTTGTATGTTTGTGTGGCCGTGAACGCGTCCCTGGTCGGCGCCAGGGACAGAGAGCGCATATGAAAGACAGAGCGAGTGGCTGCTGTTGTTTGGGTGACTTTTTGTGTTGAACTTTTTTTCAGAATCAGCTACTTTGTCAACAGTGGATGCGATTGTCTTCTCATGCATTGTGGTAGCAGAGCGGTGCATTAAACAGTGTCCAAGCTGTGCGTCCATTGACTTGAATGGGGGAAGTAGGTCGTTCAACTGCAGCCAAACTAGACAGTTATTGGATAAATCCTCGTCTTTGTCCTGCCCATCGGACGCTGAGCGTCTCTGTAAGTGAATTGAAAGTGTTTTTGGCCTCGGGCGGTCAGGACGCTGAGTTGCTGCATGATGATTGGGAGATCTGTCTCAGGCTGAATCCCTTTTTGATTTACATCATAGTAAGAGAATCGGTGATCTTGAAATATAAACTGCCAGAGTATTTTTCAAATTTCATTCCATTGCTCCGTTATGATATGGATAGTTATACAATACTCTAAGTGACGTTCTCTTGTAAAATATTGTGTATTTTATGTTATTGGAGACTGTACTTGTGTTTTAGAGAGTAGCTGAAAATTAGCTTCCACTACTTGAAAGAGCAGCAGCAGCCACTGATTTACAGTAATTTTATATATTGGAATGTCGCAATTATTGTTGTACAGTATACCGGTATTGGTATAGTACCACAATACTAATGAATCATATTCGATACTATACTGCCTCTAAGAAGTACCGGTCTCGCACCCCCCGTCCTCCATGGCGACACATAAAGTAAGTTTCTTACAAGTATCATCCCTGCAGGAGGAGAAATAGCTAAACATGCTTCACTACACACCGGCGTCATAATATAAACAAACGCCATCGGTGGTTCTACACCTGACATCGACTGTAATGATACCAAGTACAGGAGCGTATCTTATTCGATACTACTATGATTACATTGACATTCTTTAGCATCACAAAATCTTTTTTCGTTTTTTAAAAATGTATGTTTATAAACTCAGGAAATATGTCCCTGAACACGAGGACTTTGAATATGACCAATGTATGATCCTGTAACTACTTGGTATCGGATTGATACCCAAATTTGTGGTATCATCCAAAACTATTGTAAAGCATCCAAACAACAGAAGAATAAGTGAGTATTACATTTTTACAGAAGTATAAATAGAACATGTTAAAAGAGAAAATAGCCAAGTAGATTAATCATTAATTTTGTACCATTTGTCTTTAATAATTTTGACAAAATATGTTACTGCATATGTGAGCAGCTAAATTAGGAGCCTTTGTTTGCTTACCTACTAATAAAAGAAAAGTTGTCTTGTATGTTCACTATTTTATTTAAGGACAAACTTGCAAAAATAAACATGTGTTTAATGTACCGTAAGATTTTTTAGTTAAATAAAAGCCAATAATGGCATTTTTTGTAGTCCCCTTTATTGAGAAAAGTATCATTTTGGTACCGGGACAACACTAATAGCAATATTATGTGGATATACTGTACCTTCTATCATGTTTCTAAAAATATGTTTGTAGTCAAGAGGTTTACTGGTCTTGCAATACATTGAACAGTATTGGAATATGTTACTACATGGTTACATTTCATTAAGAATATAAGTTATATCGTTTACACAATCTTATTTTATCCAGTTTTTCTGACAAATGTGTTTCTTCAATTAAACTTGTAACACATTGTTCACTCTAGTAATCATTCCCCCAACTACCTAAAATTGTGTTGTTAAAAAAATAAATAAATTCACACACCGAAAGTTTGAAAAACCCTTAGGGAAGATTCTGAAGTAGCCAGTAGGGTATCGTATTTTTTGCATCAATGGGTCGCAGTAATCTGAAAAGTCTAGACCGTTTCTGTAATTCGATGTTGTATTATGAAACAATGGCACATTCTTCAGCCTGCAACACCCAAAAGACCAGCATGTAGTTGTGCTGGAGAACCCGTTGCCATGGCACACTTGTTTTCCTGGCCCACTCAATCTTGCTATTGTTGAATGAAATACCCATTGTTTAAGTGATAAGTATTTGACCTAATGCTGCAAAAAGAACAGTAGTTGTCTTTTAACTGACGCTAATAGTACATCATTAGCTAATAACGTACAAACACCATAAATTGATTAACGTGGACCCCGACTTAAAGAAGTTGAAAAACTTATTCGGGTGTTACCATTTAGTGGTCAATTGTACGGAATATGTACTGTACTGTGCAATCTACTAATAAAAGTTTCAATCAATCAATCAAACACTCACTGTCCAGTATGAGTTCCAGCCATGTGGAATGTCCAAAAAACGCAGAAATCCAAATATTTAAACATTCAAAATATCACTTCTGCGTTAAAAAAAAATTAAATATCAAACATTTTTTATCCAAACAAAAGTTGTTGAATACTCTGCTTGTTGTCGCCGGCCTTCGCTCTCCAAGCCACAACGTTGACGGCTTGTTACTTTATTAATAATCATATTTGAATTATTACAATCCGACCACTGCTAGTTTTGAACGAGTCGTACTTCCAGAATATATATTTGTAGCCAGCGAGAAAGTGTAATTCTGACATGTCGGATACAAACAGAGGTCACAACACCGGAAGTATATCACCAGAGAGGGTGTGGGTATAGCGTAGAGTTGCCAAATGGGAAACGTTTTCTGAGGTCTCCTCATGCACAGCACAGGCCAAAAGTTTGGACACACCTTCTCATTCAATGCCCTTTCTTTATTTTCATGACTATTTACATTGTAGATTCCATCCATCCATTTTCTACCGCTTGTCTTTTTTGGGGGTGCTGGAGCCTATCTCAGCTGCATTCGGGCAAAAGGCGGGATACACCCTGGACAAGTCGCCACCTCATCGCAGACATTGTAGATTGTCGCATAAAAAACTTTGAATGAACACATGTGTAGTTATGTACTTAACAAAAAAAGGTGAAATAACTGAAAACATGTTTTGTATTCTAGTTTCTTCAAAATATCCACCCTTTGCTCTAATTACTGTTTTGCACACTCTTGGCATTCTCTTGATGAGCTTCAAGAGGTTGTCACCTGAAATGTTTTTTACTTCACAGGTGTGCTTGAAGCTCATCGAGGGAATGCCAAGAGTGTGCAAAGCAATATTCAGAGCAAGAGGTGGCTATTTTGAAGAAACTAGAATATAAAAAACATACTTTCAGTTATTTCACCTTTTTTTTATTTAACTCCACGTGTTCATTCATAGTTTTGATGCCTTCAGTGACAATCCACAATGTAAATAGTAATGAAAATAAAGAAAAAACATTGAATGAGAAGGTATGTCCAAACTTTTGGCCTGTACTGTATGTTTGTACATTACATTTTAAATGATAATAATGTTAGTAAATGCCCTGTGATGAGGTGGCGACTTGTCCAGGGTGTACCCCGCCTTCTGCCCGATTGTAGCTGAGATAAGCACAAGCGCCCCCCGCTACCCCAAAGGGAATAAGCGGTAGAAATGGATGGATGGATGGATGGATGTTAGTAATTTATCTTCTTAAAAAGACAAACAATTCTGTCAAAAAGACAGCCAAAACAGGTTGGTAGATGAGAATACATCTAAAGGTAAAATATAGTAATAATAATATAATATAGCTCCGAATTGCAGAAAATGTAGTCTTGATTTATAAAAAAAAAAAATTGCAGCACCTAGTGCCGATAGAAATGTTCTTCTTTTTTTTATTAGTTTTCCTCTTTTTTTCTCAAAATGTGCTAACATGCCTGGAGTCTTAAGACTATCTTTTTTGGGGTTCTATATAAAATTACTTCAGTGACTAGGGAGGGCCACACAAAAAAGTCCCACATCTCTGGCAACATAAAGAGTGTCTCTTACAGCCAGGAGAGCTTGCAGGTCAGCGTCTGTGGGGGTGGTAGTGGTACAGAGCCTGTCTCAGTCCCGAGCCCCTCGATCCTCCTGGGACAGGATCTGCGAGACTGCCATTAAGTTGGTAACTCAGCTCCACCTGCACCAAACTAACAAGAAAGAATAGATTCAGGAGCTAAATGTCAAGTTAGCGGGTTTCTCATTCATGGGTGATAACTATTGTACTGGTATTAGTGTAAAGAGCCTTAATGGCCAGAACTATCTCATTTGCAATACCATAGCGGGGTAGAATGATAAACGTTGCCTCTCTGTTGACTGAATCAAAGGCTTTCTTGAAGTCAACAAGCAGTAATGTAAGATCTTTCTTGGTTGAGGAAC
Organism: Nerophis ophidion; assembly: GCF_033978795.1. Lineage (NCBI taxonomy): Eukaryota > Metazoa > Chordata > Actinopteri > Syngnathiformes > Syngnathidae > Nerophis > Nerophis ophidion. The sequence continues at coordinate 61,721,595 of NC_084612.1, forward strand.
TAGCAGGATTAGGATAACGCTGCACAGCCGAAGGCAGGGCTCGAGAAGCACACTGAGCAGCTTGTAGCAGAGATGCAGTTCCTTAAAAAGCTGCATGATGAATAGGTGGCTGACCTATTGAAACAGCGGACTCCCAAGATCACTGTCGAGTTAAATAAAGTGTGTCCTAAACTCGTGGCCAACCTACCCAACACGCGGACAGAGATAGAAACAACATCCAGGAGGATTAGAAGTGGTACAAGAGCAAGTTTGACACTCTTAAGCAGGACACTGGCAAACATGAGGATCAAAAGACCATTACAACCCTGCATAGGCAGCTGACACACATCTAGAGCTCGATTGACACCCTCTGGGCTCGTATAGTCGGCCTTGAGCTGCACCTAGGACATAGAGGTGTTCCATATGGAGAATACGGGGATCCTGAAAGATGTCATCGTACTCTTGGGAACCCAGTTCTGCGAGACCAAACTTGAGATGACCAAGTGTTTTAAAGACTTCCAGGCACTTCTTCACACTAAACTTAAGCTCCAACTAGAGATCACCACCTTCAGGAAGCTTCTAGAAGGGAAGGAAGTGAGGCTGGGAGTTACCCAAGATGTGTGATTTATCAGATAAGTGATTCTTCACAGGCATGCAATTCCACAGAAGACCATTATAGCAGTGTAGTGTGTAGAGAGAGCATCACCAATTCTTATTCCCTACCTCACCCTGCATACTTGCCTATCAAGGAAGGATACAAATCTGACAAGCAATTCTATGGAAATGAAGGGAAGCGTGTACCCAGCCCCCCCAGTCACCTTGACCTCATTTCCCAAACACATTCCCTTGCTTCCCAACCTGTCCTGGTCCTTACTGCGTCATATTTGACACTGGTTCTAAAAATAACCCCTTTTCCATTTAGTTGCTTCTTCTGTCCCCCACCCCTCACTCCATTTGTCATATTTGGCAGCCTTAATGTCTCTTTTGTCCTACCTGATACCGTTTCCCTCTATTTGTAGTCTCTGTCCTCAGTACATATGTCACTTCCTTCAGCTTGTTTCGCTGTTTTGCAGTCAGTGCTTTGTTTGATCCAAGTTTATTAATCAAACTTCAAAACTCTGTTGAGCAGATGTAAGCTAATAAAAATTAAAGTGAGTGCATACTTAATGATTAGTTTTGTTGTGCTCACCTTTCTTCTGATGAGTATATCCTCTTCAGTTCCCCTTTTGTAATCTTAGGGCCTCGTTTGCCCTTTTTTATAATAGATGTGTAGATTGAGCTTAGTGGGTTATCTCAAAAAGAATTAGAACATTCCATATTTATTCAAATATAAGACAAATACTAATCCTATTCAATATAAGTTAAATGGTTGATTAAATAAAAAAAATATGTCTTTTTAGATATAAGACAACCCTCTTTTTAGAAAACAATATTTGGTAGATTGCAATACAAAAAGGATATATATTGTTGGAAATGAGACGACCCTCCATTCAAGAAAAATAATGTGGTAGATTGCATTACAAAAAAAATATATTTTCGAGGATACAAGGTGACCCTTTTTTTCAGAAAAAATGCAGTTGATTTAATAAATACCAAAAAAATAATAAAATAAAAAATAAAATAACAAAATTGTGTATGTATGTATGTGTGTGTGTATATGTATGTATGTATGTGTATATATGTATGTATATATATATGCATGTATATATATATGTGTGTGTGTGTGTGTGTGTGTGTGTGTGTGTGTGTGGGAATGTATATGTGTGTGTATACGTATGTGTGTTTATATGTATGTATGTATATATGTATATATGTGTGTGTGTGTATGTATATATATATATGTATATATGTATATATGTGTATACATATGTATATATTTTATCTATACAAATAGGTGTGTTTGTGTGTGTGTGTGTGCGTGAATGTGGAAATAGTGTCAAAGTGCTTTAAATACCCTTGAAGGTAGAAAGCGCTATACAAGTATAACCCATATATCCATCCATCCATTTCCTACCGCATATATATTTATTCGAAAATTTAAGACATACCATTTTTGGGGAAAATACTGTGTTTATTAAGAAAAGAGTCAAGAACAAAAAATATCTATTCATTTTCTATACTGTTTGTCCTAGGGTACACCCAGCCATTTGCGAGGCACATAACCAGAGGCAAATAATCTTACTCACATTCACACCTATGGACAATTCAGGGCAGGGGCCCACTGAATTGTTTTGCCCGCCAAAAAGTGACCTCTTTCTGACGTACTACCTACCCCTACCACCTCATATATGACGGTATGGGGGTTAAACTTCTCACTCATGGGGCTGTTGTATGCTTAAAATTGCCATGTTTTGCCCATGGCCATATTTATTTATAGAATCAAACGCTTGATCAGATCATGTGGCCGACAAAGAAAACATTTTTATATCTGTGAAATAACTGGTAGATTGTGATAAAAAAAAAAAAAATTCTTAGCTGCTGGGCAGTTTTTGATGTCTTTTCTCATCTCGGGTCATCATTTCTAAAACTGTGGGTGGATTCGAAGTAATACATTGCGTAAGCAAGCAAAAACCTGAGTATGTGGGTACGGACGAAAAAATCAGATTGCACACTTGTACGCACTGCTCTCATTATAAATCACATCTGCAGGGAATTGCGGTAAGAATAGTTCCCACAAGTCCCCAGTGCCCTTCCACTACTCTTCCCACAATTATTCATATAAATGGTCATGCTAATTAGCTCATGAATATTGTTAGACCATCAAAGGAAGATGGACATGGCGACTGCAAAAGAAGACTGCAATATCTTTAAATTGGTGCTTATTACATCAAGTACTGTAGCACAATTATATTTTGGAGAGCTAAGTATTTTCATATTTAGTTGAAATAACAACAAGAATGGCAGTATTTGACCAATCATGATGACCAATCCGCTCTATCGTGACTGAGAACTGTTGTTAAAATGAATAAAACATGTTCACATTTTAGTTGTCAGTTTGCCTGCAATGGAGTCAATACTAGAGCGTTTAAAAGGGGTGATTGTAAAATTTAACGACGCAGGACTAAATTTAGTCAAATGGTTGTCTCAGTTAGAGGGACACATGCATGAAACACACTACCAGCTCATTATTTAGTGTTTCAACTATTCAACTTTTAGAAAAATAGTGGTTAATGACAAACCATTCTTGTACCCATGTGTAATGTACATGCTGAGCTGTACATCTTGTGTTGTGTACTTGCCAATATCTATTGTAAATGTACGTATGAGATTGCCTGTAAATATGTGTGATATTGTCTTTAAATGTGTTTTTATGGTGCCTGTTAGGACAACAGATGAAGTTTAGCTATTGTAGCTAATTCTGGCGTATTTACTGTGATGCTTTGCTCAAATGTTGATCAATATGCATTATCCTAATCCAGGAGTCGGCAACCCAAAATGTTGAAAGAGCCATATCGGTGCAAAAAAATACACATACCTGGAGCCGCAAAAAATGTAAAGCCTTATATAAGTGTTATAATGAAGGCAACACATGATGTAAGTGTCTATATTGGCTATATTAGACTACTATCAAAATGACTATGTGTCGCAGGCTGATGCACGTGTTCGTTGACCGAAATGTTTAAATGTAATATTTATTTTACACATTTTTACAACATTGGAAAACATTACTAAAACAGAGGCTTTTCGGTGGGTGTAATAAATCCTGGAAATTAGTGGCTTAGAATGACCAAAGGTATATAGATGTGTGTTCATGTTGAAGGAAACGGAAACTACAAATAAAATGACATCAAATATACATAATATACGAGACATAATGATGCATTATGTACCCACAGTTAGTATAAATAGCATGTTAGCATCAATTAGCTTGCAATCATGCTCAATGCTCACCTTTGTGGATTTGCACACAGCATACAACGTTTGGTGGACAAATCGAGACAAAGGAGGAGTGGCATAAAACACGTCTTTCTGTGGCAGCATCAAAGAAAGTTGTACATGTAAACAAAGTACAGTGAAGCATGTTTAATGTAAACAGTGGGATTTCCAACAATTAGGAAGTTAAAGTGTCATTTGTTATGTTTTTCGTCCTACAGAAACCATATAATAACAATAAATATATTTTTTTTGTAATTTTTTTCCATCTTCATACATTTTTTAAAAAGCTCCAGGGAGCCACTATGGCGGCGCTAAAGAGCCGCTTGTGGCTCGACAGCCGCGTGTTGCCGACCTCCATCCCAATCAAATAAAACTATTCAATTCAGTTCTTTGTACAAATAATGTATCATTTGTTTTTTTGTCAAGTAATGCAAAGCAGATGGTCTCTTGTATGACATTAGTAAATTCACCATCCTTCTGGAAAGTTTGGAGTTCGCTCTAGTTAGTGAATTTTGAAATCTAGGGTTGACATTGCACTCAACATAACATTCAGAGTACATGTTAAACAAATCACAAAAACAGTCAATTTTGATGTCCAACATTTTAGACAGGTGACACCTTTCATGACACTAAACGCTGCAAGGATGTTCTTGCATTGAAGGTTTTTTACACATTGAATATTGCATAACAACTTGGTCTTAATCAAACCAATTGACTCTCTTTTTATGAAACTATAAGAATTTTAGATAACCAACATCCATTTAATTGTTGCATTGTTTTAAACAAACATACATTTTTAAACTTTTTAATAATTGTATTCTTTTTAAAAATGCATGCCTTGTTTTTAAAGTTCTGCATGAACTTGACGCACCCCCTTAGGATGAGTTTATTACACTAAAAAGTGTGTGGGTGGGATTGGCACAGGCGCAACAGCTGGAGGAGACTGAGGTTCCCTATTGATGTACACTTCTCTGTCAGGGCAACTAAATATTAGAACGCTCTACCACTCACCATCAGAATATCACAGACATGCACGACGAGCCTTAACAAGTGGATGGAATTTAAGCAAGTCTGTGACCACTTGTACCATGTCTTTTTTAATGTGATGTTTGTTTTATTTTTTAGTTTAGTCTTTAGTCTTTATTTGAAGGGACAATGCACAAAAACATTAAGCTCAAAGACAGCTATGTTCTGTACTAGATTATAGCTAATTTCCACCTGCAGTCCCTGGCTACCTAAAGTAAAGGGATACAAAAATCATGCAATAAAATTATGACAATAAAATCATACTATAGTATGTAATCAAATGAAGAAAAGTCCTAAAATGGCCTTTCATGTACACATACTTGATATACAATACAACCACACCTCATGTACATCATCACACAAAGACAATACATACTCTTTTTTTTTTTTTTTTTACATCAGAATCTGAATCATACATATTTTATTAATACTGTCATCATTTGTAAAAACAACCATGATTTTAACAGACACACCTCACAATTTACAACAAAAATGCTCTCATGGATAAATATAATACACATTAAGTTGATCTGTCAAACATAGTGCCCACCTTAGTGACCGTGTGAGCAGCTTTATTGCTCCAAAGCCACTTTTTAACTTCAATTGTGAATGAACAGTAATCTTTTATTTGTGCTTCTGTATTTGTTCTTTTATTTCTGTTACCTGCCTGGGGACAATAGATGTAAATTAGTAGTTGCGCTATAATCTGGCATTTTTGCACCTGTATTGTTGCAGATGATCATTAATATGCACTGTACCCCCAAAAAAGTATTGTACTGCAATCCATATTGTTTAATCTTTAGTCTCAAAAATAATACTTTTCACTGTGTGGCCACACATAAAGTCAAATCTACAACACCCAAAACCAGTGAAGTTGGCACGCAGTGTAAATAGTAAATAAAAACAGAATACATTCTCACATACATTTGCATAATCCTTCTAAAATTAATGTCTATTTTGGTTATTATAGGATGCTGACAAGAATATCATCAAGTGGCTGAAGGAGAATGGTCGCCTGGTCAACGCCAGCTCTTTCAAACATAGTTACCCCTTCTGCTGGAGGTAAGGCATTGATGGACTTAGTCGCAACTCACCAATTTATGAGAACATTTACATAGATATTAAAAAATATATATGTAAATACATATCAATTAATACTTATCAATTAATCATAGTTAATGTTAATCCTTCCTCTGCTGTTTTCTGTTACTAAAGTACTTAATGATTTAATGTGATTAAGTAAAATAATAATTGGACACGTGCATATATTAGTAGCAGTTAAACATGTCCCTAACTGTAATGTAACAATCAATTAATTCGATTAGCAAAGAGCTTTGATTTATATTCTACTGCTTTGATTAATCATGAGTGTTACTAATAAAAGTTTATAAAATCCAGGATTTATGGAGTGCGTGGATCTTTAAAATATGCAGACATTGGAGCGGTGGCCTGGGGGTGCTGTGATCTGTATGGTGGTCAACAGCGGACATCTGCCCATCCCTCATCTGATTTAATATTTTTTTAAACATGCTCACATCATAAAAGTGCAATATCAATTTTGATGATGTACTTGTAAAACAATTTTCTTTTTAGACTTTTTGTTTTGTTAATACGCATTAAGACTATAAAGTGTGCTTATTCCGATTAATCAAACAAACTGTTGATAGATTACTTGAATTCTTACATAATTGATACCTGCAGCCTTTGTGTAATGTGTAATGTTTTGTTCACCCAACAGCCTCAAGTTGATTTTTTTATTTGTAGGTCAGACACGCCCCTGATTTACAAAGCTGTGCCCAGTTGGTTTATCCGGGTGGAACACATGGTCCAGAAACTTCTTGACAACAATGGACAATGTTACTGGTGAGACTATTTTTATATAACATGCGATGAGTAAGTGCTGCTCAGGAATCAGTCAATCCATTGCTAAAATGTCCATCAAAAAAAAAACAACAACAGGAACTATCGTATTTTCCCGACTATAAGGCGCACTTAAAATATTTTTTTCCCTCGAAAGTCAACAATGCGCCTTATAACCTGGTGCGCTTAATGTATGGCATAATTCTGGTTTTGCTTATTGACCTCTGAGCAATTTTATTTGGGACATGGTGTAATAAGTGTGACCAGTAGATGGCATTCACTTATAAGAGATACGTGTAGACTGGAATATGATGACAAAATGACTCAAGTAAACAACACCAACATTTTATATGTTCCATTGAAAATATAGAACATTACACACAGCGCTCAAAAATCTACCACAATGTTTTAGCACGACTTTGGTAAGCTATGATGCCGCACCGCTTGATGGATTGTCGGCGCATTATACATAGGAGTATTATTATGGTGTGTGTGTAAGGTAAGACATATCTGGCGTTTTGTTTCGCAATATTGTGCAAAAGCAACTTTTCTTACCTTCTGGTACCTGCTGATCTGTATTTGGGATCTGCATAAATCCTGAAAATTTGCGCATATCCGCCATTGTAGTCTGTGCTGACAACGTAGTCAATAAGCTTCTTCTTTTTCCCTATCTTCTTGTTATGGTATATTTATCCTCTGCTGTTGCGGTTTTTTATATAAAGTGGCGTAAAGTTCTTACTTATATCTGTCAGTAAACTTGCCATGTAAGTGTGAAGTGAGGTGAAGTGAATTATATTTATATAGCGCTTTTCTCTAGTGACTCAAAGCGCTTTACATAGTGAAACCCAATATCTAAGTTACGTTTAAACCAGTGTGGGTGGCACTGGGAGCAGGTGGGTAAAGTGTCTTGCCCAAGGACACAACAGCAGTGACTAGGATGGCGGAAGCGGGAATCGAACCTGCAACCCTCAAGTTGCTGGCACAGACGCTAAAACATACCAGTGTAGTGAGTTTACATTATTCACCCAAAGAACTTTAGTTATTCGAGAGTCACGGTCGAACGTTTTTTTGTGGAACACATTTCCAGCCTTGTTGTTTCCGGATGAGGAGATGCTGCTCAGGAATCAGTCAATCCATTGCTAAGATGTCCATTAAATGATTGAAGTAAAGTCTGAATGCCATTAAAACTGGTAGCTCCATCTTTTGACACTTCTTCCACTCCCGTCCTTGCACGCTACACCGCTACAATAAAGATGACGGGGAGAAGACGCTGCCGTAGGTAAGCCACGTAAATAAGACCAGCCACAAAACGGCGCATCCTGAAGTGACTGTCGGAAAGCGACTTGAATATGATCTGTAAAACATCATTTATGCAACATTTTGACTAAAGAACCACCATTACATGTTATGTAGACCACAAGGAAGTGTTTTCCATTTAGAAAAAATAAAAAAAAGACTCCTTTAGTTGCGCCCCAGTGTGCCTTTTGAAAAACAGATCGAAAATAGACCATTCATCAGCTGTGCCCCTTATAATCCGGTGCACCCTATGGTCTGGAAAATACAGTAACTGTGCAGGATGCTACATAGGGATAGCAGGATGTGGAGTCAAAGTCTGCATGATGGCTTGCCAACCAAGTTGTATTACCCCAGGTGCTCCCAGTGCTCTTTTCTGAGCTGCTGGTAATGGGACTGTCAAACTGAGATGAATGACTAGTCGCTAGGAAGGTGAAAAAACACACGCACACACACATACAAAGGCCAAGACTGACGCAGACACCGCTACTGTATAGGATACATTTCTATCCTCTGGGGCTAAAAGCATTGAAGTTTACATTACATTAAGTTTACAGCAACCAACCATCTCTGTGTATTTTATTTAAATTTACAGTGTTAAAAGTATTTTGTTGTGTTCCAGAGTGCAGACATGTAAATATAATGTACAGTAGTATCTCAAATTTCACAACCACTCTCGTAAGCGAAAACACATGCGCTGGCCAAAAAAACACATTTAAATCAGTTTATACCGTGCTTGTCCCCCCCAAAGCGCCACAATATGACATGTATCATGCCTTTTGAAAACAAAAACTTTTTATCTAAAAGCATTGTATAAAAACAATACCATATTCACAGATTATACACAGATACTACATTCTGTGTTACCAGAGCCTTTCTATTTTTATTGTATTATATTTTAACTTTGCTACTGTTTATTGTCCTCCTTTTCCTTTGCTGCTACAGACACTTAATTTCCCCAAAGAGATTAAGTTTTTTTTATAACATACAATAGAAGGTACTCCAAATAACTCCAGTAGTTTTTATAAAGTGAGAATGTGCAACATTTACTTTGGAGAGTGATTGAGGTTTGTGGTGAAGTTGGTTTCATGCTGGTGGTTGGTTACTGTATCCGTCTCCGTAGTTGCAGCAGCAGTTTCAACTCACTGTTCAAGGACTGTTCTGTCATGGTGCGGGGATTTCCTACCATGATTGCTGCTCTGCATGCTAGTCATTTATATTTGGAATAATTTTTGCAGTGTCTTCTACAGGGATGTACAGTGCAGACCAAAAGTTTGGACACACCTTCCCATTCAATGTGTTTTCTTTTTTTTCATGATTATTTACATTGTAAATTGTCACTGATGGCATAAACACTATGCATAAACACATGAGGAGTTGTGTACTTAACAAAAAAGGTGAAATAACTGTAAACATGTTTTATATTCTAGTTTCTTCAAAATACCCACCCTCTGCTCTGATTACTGCTTTGCACACTCCTAGAATTCTCTCGATGAGTTTCAAGAGGTAGTCACCTGAAATGGTTTTCACTTCACATGTGCGCTTGAAGCTCATCGAGAGAATGCCAAGAGTGTGCAAAGCAGTATTCAGAGCAAAGGGTGGCTATTTTGAAGAAACTAGAATATAACATATGGTTTCAGTTATTTCACCTTTTCTTGTTAAGTACATAACGCCACATGTGTTCATTCATAGTTTTGTTGTGACAATCTACAATGTAAATAGTCATGAAAATAAAGAAAATGCAGTGAATGAGGAGGTGTGTCAAAACTTTTGGCCTGTGCTGTATTATATTGTTAAGATTGCATTGATACTGATATTCATCAATACTTTTATTTATACTATATGTAATTTGGGTGAAACAAAGATTCAAAAAGATGTTAAAAGATTTGTTTTTTTTTATTACATTTTGTATAACCGCAAGAAAGGGTAACACCAGCAACAGCATGCAACATCTCACAAAAGTTGCTCAACACCTGCTTTTTCAGCTTCAAGCAAGTCAGCTAGGTTTGCAGTGCAAGGTAATTAAAAAAAAAAGAGAAGTGCCTCAAAATAAACTGTTCATGTTTTGCCATACCTTAAAGGGGAGAGCTCTTATGCAAAACCAACTTTTCTTACCTATTTGTACCTGCTGCTGTGTATTTGGGATCGTTCAACTTATATTCAGTTGAATATAAGTTGAAAAGGATTTGCAAATCATTGTATTCTGTTTTTATTTACCATTAACACAACATGCCAACTTCACTGGTTTTGGGTTTTATATGAGGCAGTCTGCCCCACAACAAGAGGATAGAGAAAAAGAAAACTTTTATTGACTACACAGTCGTACTACAACGCAAAGGACTTTGGGTACATTTCTACCATCCATCCATTCATCTTCTTTCGCTTATCCGAGGTCTGATTAATGGCAAATGGATTAATGGCAAAAACGTCGCCAATTTGGGCAAATTCCAAACATTTTGTTTCCCAGAAGTGTGACTGAAGGCAAAATTGTTTCATAAATATATCCGTAATGTCTCCATGGTTTGATTATTTGATTTGTGTTGCTCCCAAATCCACAACAGCGAGTACCAATAGGTAAGGAAAGTTGGCTTTACATATTTGTGCCCCTTCAAGGTCAGGACTGTATTTCTTTTGATGTTTCTATACAGTGTGTCCAAAATAATTGCACATTAATCAGTAACAACCAATTCTTGCTGAAATAATGTGTAAACTGTACCTGTCTGGCCGAAGCTGGACTATTGCGTCAGTTAAAAACTCCATATCCATTTAAATGTTGTTGGAATGTAGGTCAATACATCTTTTAATGTTCAATGTGATGCCTATTTAATGTTGTAGCTACTCAGCTTTTCATGTTTCAATGAAATTATATTAAAAATGTTGCATGATAGAAATATTAACGTATTTTTTGTCCACACATATATTGCAGTTTGTTGTTGAAATATCTCTGAAGAGTTGCAAACGGAACAAAATCATTTGATTATGAATGGAAACTGTTACGCTCAAATATATGCAACTTTCTAATTAAAAAAAACTTTCTCCAGCGCCTGTTAAATTATTTGAAAAGAGGCATTGTGATTAGGCCCGCCACGTCTGCTCCTGTTGATTTTCAACGCGGAAAGATTTCTGTCACCGAACTTTTCCCAGATCATCAACATTGGCATGGAATGTTAAAAAAAAAAAAATCACATCACATTCACGCTCAATGATCAGAGGCTAAAAAGAACCCCCTTCAGGAACGCAAAGTGCTTGTTAACATATCCCTTAAGTGATTTGCTCGACTTGTCTCTTTTCTCACACCAGAATAAGTCCTAATTACCTATTAGGACTTATTCTGGCATTCGTCCAAGTAAATCAGTGGGCAACTAATTCTTGGCCATACTTTTTCTCCAGTTGTTGAATATAACGACAAATAGTCTGATTTTCCTCATTAGTCCAATCATTCTCATTGTTGCCACTCTACAAACGTCATTGTATTAGGATGTTGTATTAAGACTTCTACTTTAAAGCCAGGGTGCCTTTGCCAAGGATTCTGTAGTTGAATTTACTGTGATTATCAGCAAATGGAGTAATGATACAGCCCAGCAATGATGTTGAGCAATAAAAGTAAGGAAAGTATAATGGCATTGGACTTAGCCCTTTTTGCGCTCCCAATGCAAAACCCAGACACTAAAAACATTCCTCAAATAGCCATAAAATAAGCTACAATTAGCTGTTATTAGTTAGGGCAGGGGTTGCACAATATAGACAATATATCCTATAAATCAAGTGTTTTTCAAGTGTGCCGTGGGAGATTATGTAATTTCACATATTTGGGTGAAAAATAGAGCTGTCCGATAATGGCTTTTGTGTTTATATTTCGATATTGTCCAACTCCTAATTACAGATTCTGATATCAATCGATACCGATATATATAGTCGTGGAATTAACACATTATTATGCTTAATTTTGTTGTGATGCCCCGCTGGATACATTTAAAAATGTAATAAGGTTTTCCAAAATAAATCAACTCAAGTTATGGAAAAAAATGCCAACATGGCACTGTCATATTTATTATTGAAGTCACAAAGTGCATTATTTTTTTAACATGCCTTAAAACAGCAGCTTGGAATTTAGGACATGCTCTCCCTGAGAGAGCATGAGGTTGAGGTGGGCGGGGTAGGAGGTAGCGGGGGTGATTATTGTAGCGCCCTGGAAGAGTTAGTGCTGCAAGGGGTTCTGGGTATTTCTTCTGTTGTGTTACGGTAACACGTAACATCCGTACTGTTGACCAAGTATGCCTTGCATCCACTTGTGTGTGTGAAACGCCGTAGATATCATGTGATTGGGCCGGCACGCAGAGGCAGTGCCTTTTAAGGTTTATTGCTGCTCTGTACTTCTTCCTGCGTCCGTGTACCACGCCGTACAGCGGCGTTTTAAAAAGTCATAAATTTTACTTTTTGAAACCGATACCGATAATTTCCGATATCACATTTTAAAGCATTTATCGACCGATAATATCGGCAGTCCGATATTATCGTCAGTCCGATATTATCGGACATTCTAATTAAAATCAAAATTGAATCGTTAAATAATCTTTACTATTATTAGTATCATCACGTACCAACATCTTTAAACATCTTTAAATGATGACATTCACTATTGTAATTGTTATATGGCATTGTGAATAAACTTGAAACTTGAAACATTGGATTCGATACCCAAATGTGTAGCATCACCCCAAACTCAGTTGAAGTATATAAAAACACGAGATTAAGTGCCTATTACATTTTAACAGACGTGTAGCTAGAACCATCTTACAGCAGAAGTAACTAGATTTTAAAGCTGAACTGCACTTTTTAAACATTTTGACAATCTTACGCGAGACAAGAACACTTTTTTTTCTAATTCTAATTGATAACAATCGGCTCCTTGTAGATGGCGAGCAGTGCAGCTAATGGTAGCAATATATTCTGCTTTTAAATCACTCTAAAATGCATTCAATAAACGTCATTACTTTATTTCTGTTCCGTTCCGTAACCTGCGTAATAACCAAGCTGTAGTGGCATTATTTGGAAGAGCAAACGCTGAGGTTTTGGTTTTCTACCATAATAACAGATCGGCTGTAAGCTAGCTTCTGAGTCAACAGCTCAATGGCTTTTGAGTTTGTAATGCACAATACAATAGGACGCCAGTCTCTACTAACTGAAAAAACATGAACAATCACAGTGTTGGCGCTAGGAATCTTCAAAATGACCCCATCAAGTCATAACAATTGGGCCCCACAGTAAATTTATGGGGTGCCACTTTTTTGTAACTCTCTTGAAAAGAAATGATGACTGTATGCATTATCGTGTTATACCTCACATTCTATATTGTGTTTTGGAAAAAGGTTGTCAAACGTTTCTTAATTCATTAAAAAAATAACACAAAAGAAAATAAATGCGGTATTTGTGATCGATAAAACCTTCGGCGAATCAACATTTAAGAAACTGTACCGGAAAGTGCATTACTTTGAAGTTGACAAACAATAAATAATAATTTGACCTGGCAAATTATACTACATTTTCCAGACCATAGGGCGCACTGGATTATAAGGCGTACACACTGCCCATGAACACCATCCATCCATCCATCCATTTTCTACCGCTTGGTCTACTTTTAATCTTTTTTCACATATAGGGCGCACCGGTATATAGGGCGCATTAAATGAGTCATATTATTATTTTTTTTTTCTAAATGTAAAACACTTCCTTGTGGTCTACATAACATGTAATGGTGGTTCTTTGGTCAAAATGTTGCATGGATGATGTTTTACAGATCATCTTCAACCCGCTTTCTGACAGTCGCTTCCGGATGCGCCGTTTTGTGGCCGGTCTTATTTACGTGGCTCACTTTCGGCAGTGTCTTCTCCCCGTCATCTTTTTTTGTAGCGGTGTAGCGTGCTAAGATGGAGCTAACTGTTCTAATGACATTCACGCTTTACTTCAATCAATATCGGAGCAGCATCTTCTCATCCGTGGCTCACTAGTGCGACAACAACGCCGGAAATGTGTCCCGTGAAAAACAGTCCGACCGGAACTCTCTAATAACTAAAGTTTTTTTTAAGGCTTCCATTGCGAGATACAAGTAAGAACTTTACACTACTTTGTATTAGAAATGGCAACAGAAGAGGGTGAATGTCCCATGACAAAAATATAGTGAAACAGAAGAAGCTTATCGACTACAGTATCGTCACAGACTACAGTGGCGGACTCGCGCACATTTTTTAGGACTTATGCAGATCTCAAATACAGATCAGAATGTAAGAGAAGTTGGTTTTGAATAATATTGCCAATCAAAATGCCAGATAATGTCTGCTAATGGGTGCCATTTTGCTGTCCTTATACACACACCACTTGTATCTCTGACAATTGTAGCCGTAATGGGCCGACAATCCATCAAGCGGTGCGGCTTCAAAGTCATTCTGAAACTTTTTGACATATTTTTTAATGGGCCATGCGTAATGTTCTTTATTTTCAATGGAACATTTAAAGTTTTGGTGTTGTTTACTGGTGTCATATTGGAGTCTGTAATAATCTCTTGTGTGTGACTACCATCTACTGGTCACACTTCAATCAATCAATCAGTGTGTATTTATATAGCCCTAAATCACAAATGTCTCAAAGGGCTGCACAAACCACAACGACATCCTCGGTCCAGATCCCACATCAGGGCAATGAAAAACTCAACCCAGTGGAATCTCAATGTAAATGACTATAAGAAACCTTGGAGAGGACCACAGATGTGAGTGACCTCCCCCCTCAAGGGGAGACTGGATGCAATTGACTTCGAGTGAGAGTCCAGTCCATCATGGGGCCAGCAGGAGACCATCCCGAGCGGAGACAGGTCAGCAGCACAGAGGTGTCTCCAACCAATGCACAGGCGACCGGTCCAGCCCGGGTCCCGAATCTGGACAGCCAGTACTTTACCCATGGCCACCGGACCTGTGCCCCTCCCCTCCCCACCTCCTCAAGGGAGAGGGGGGCAGAGGCGAAAAGAAAAGAAACGGCAGATCAACTGGTATAAAAAATTGGTCTATTTAAAGGCTAGAGTATACAAATGAGTTTTAAGATGGGACTTAAATGTTTCTACTGAAGTAGCATCTCTAACTGTTACCGGAAGGGCATTCCAGAGTACTGGAGCCCGAATCACTAATAAGCCGGAGTTCTTTGAACGCAGATTTCTTGCTGAGCCATATGGTACAAGTACAAGTGTACAAGTACACTTATCATTCATTACACCATATAGCAAATAAAATTGCTTCGAGGTCGGTAAGCACGACAAGAATTATTGAGTTCATTAGGCGCACCGGGTTATAAGGCGCACTGTCGTTTTTTGAGAAAATGAAAAGATTTTAAGTGCATCTTTATAGTCGGAAAAATATGCTAATTATTGAAAAAAATGTTTTAGGGTTGTCATTAGGGGTGTAACGGTACGTGTATTTGTATTGAACCGATTCGGTACGGGAATTTCGGTTCGGAGGTGTACCGAACGACACGGACATATTAAGTAGCGCACGTTTTTTTAAACAGTGCACACCGAGGCACTAGTGGTGCAACGGATCTACATTGATCCGTGATCCGTTCGGATCAACATCTTCGGTTCGGCACACACATGATCCGCGGTCTGATTTATGGAAAAAAAAAAAAGAAAAGGTGTTCGCACAGCGTGGTAATGGCGAGCGGAGTAACGGAGGAACTTGAACGCCCTGTGCCATTTAATCGGTGTGTTTATAGGTGCAGACTCCATTGTGCAAAACGAGGGTTTTAAACACATGCTGAAAGTGCTTCAGCCACATTACGACATCCCGTCGCGCACCAACTTCAACGATAAGATTGTGCCAGATTTTTATGAGCAAGAGAAGAAAAATGTTGTGGATGAACTATCCCGAGCGTCATCTGTTGCGCTCACGACAGAAGGGTGGAGGTCCAGGGGAACTATGACCATAAGCGCTCACTTCATCACAGCAGAATGGGAGATGAGAAGACACGTCCCCTCTACAAGAGTCACCTTGTGCAGGTACTGACACAAGCAGTGGAGGAAAGGAGAAATCCCTTTTTATGTGGCACTGTTTTTCATTAATTATGTTAAAAAGAAGATATTATGCCTTGTGCACTTGAACTAGATTTTATATATTTTAATTTAATAATTTGAAAGTGTTACAAAACAAAATGGCAAAACTTCTGTTTATTTGTCTTGTCTTTTTTTTTTTTTTTTTTTTTTTTTTTTTTTGCTGATCCGAAAAAAGTTTTGTGATCCGTTGCACCCCTACGAGGCACCATGAATTGATTTACGTGGACCTCTACTTAAAACAGGTTGAAATACTTATTCGGGTGTTACCATTTAGTGATCAATTGTACGGAATATGTACTGTACTGTGCAATCTACTAATAAAAGTTTCAATCAATCAAAAAAACAACACACGGCATGCTAGCAACGACTGGGCTATGATAGACTGACCATACCTCCTCTTTTCACCGGACATGTCCTCTTTTGCGGGGCTGTCCGGGTGGAGTTTCTTAAATGCCTCAAATGTCCGGCATTTTAAGTTAGGGTTGCGTGTATTTTCAATGTACGTTCAAGGTTAAGAAGGGGTTCAAAACAAGACAATTTGTGCACACAGCAGCATTCGTGAGGGAGGGACAGAGACAGACAGAGCGAGAGAGGTTTGATAAAGATGCATGGGTCGCCAGGCTCTGATTTAATTTTTTAATCTCTATAGCAGGGCTGTCAAAAGTGTGGCCCGGAGGCCATTTGCGGCACACCTAATGTTTTAAAAGCCCATGGCACATTCTTAAAATACTATTAAAATAAACAAAAACATAAACAAAAGTGAAATAAAAAAGCTTAAAGGCTAAATGTAATTTAGAAAAAGTTGCAACGTCGTCTAATTAAACAAAGCTATTTTTTTCTTTCAAACTGTCATTGCTCAAAACATAATATTGAATCAAAATCAATGTTATTATGAATTATTGACCTATCCAAGTTTCCGATTACTTCACATCAAAATATTTTTGGTGGAAGATTTTGCAAATTTGTTAAATAAATTATCAAAAAATGTATATATATATATTTTTTTTTTACTGTACCGAAAATGAACCGAACCGTGACCTCTGAACCGAGGTACGTACCGAACCGAAATTTGTGTGTACTGTTACACCCCTAGTTGTCATACATTCAGGTCAAAATAACACATTCGTATTCTGAAAAACGTTGTGCCATTTCTTCTCATCATTCACTGCTGCTTCACCCGCTGTCCAATTATTTAAGCGTATTTAAATAATTTTATGCCTGCTAACACAACCCAGGGTCCCTTGTCTGTCCTTATTGCTCCCTACTGCATGCACCCCTAGCATCTCTGCCTTATTCGTCACAGTAGTGCATATTTTAATGACACTTCTGTGACTCTTCTAGACAACACACTTTTACATCCTACATTTGGATGAAGCAATGAACAAGGGAGGGTGTGAGGGCTGGAAGCAGTGGATTGAGAATAGGTGACTAGCAAAAAAATCATTAAATTGATATATTGGGGGCCTAAATAGAAATGCCTCCGACAAATGGGAATTGATGAACTTGTTGCTTAGCGAATGGGGGGGATACTGAAGACAATTTATCCCCCTCTAACACCATCTGAGCATCACTGCATGGCATAATGAAAAGTAAAAATGAAAGCAAGTAACTTTTTATATGAGGAATAAAAGTTCCACATCTCCCAACAGTAACATGAATTGATTAACGTAGACCCTGACTTAAACAAGTTGAAAAACTTATTCGGGTGTTACCATTTAGTGGTCAATTGTACGGAATATGTACTGAACTGTACAATCTACTAATAAAAGTTTCATTCAATCAATCAAACACTTCTCATCAAGTTCATATTATGGGCATGTTGGCATATTACTAAACTGACTGGAGAAGGGCTCTAGTCAGGAAGGTGAACAAGAATCTGATGGTTACACTGACAGAGCTACAGCATTCCTCCGTGGAGAGAGGAGAATCTTCTAGAAGGACAACCAACTCTGCAGCAAGCCACCAATCAGGCCTGTATGGTAGAGTGGACAAACAGAAGCCATTGCCTATTAAAAAAGCTCATAGCAGCCCACCTGGGCCGCCTGCAAGACTCAGACCATGAGAAATGAAATGATCTGGTCTGAAGAGACAAAAATGTAACTCGTTTAATGTCATTTTTGGAGGAAACCAATCCCTGCTCATCACCAGGCAAATACCATCCCTACAGTGAATGATGGTGGGAGCATCATGATATGGGGTTGTTTTTCAGCGGCAGGAACTGGTAGACTACCCAGGATCGAGAGAAAGATCAATGCAGCCATGTACAGAATCCCCACGAAAGTGCGTTTGAACTCATACTTGGGGGACAGTTAATCTTTCAGCAAAACAATGAACCGAAGCACACATCCAAGATGTCAAAGGAATAGTTTCAGGACAATGCTGCAAATGTCCTTGAGTTGCCCGGCCAGAGCCCAGATTTGAAACCGATTGAACATCTCTGGAGAGATCTATAAATAGCTGTGTACCGACGCTTCCCATCCAACCTGATGGAGCTTGAGAAAACTGCCCAAAGATGGGTGTGGCAAGCTTGTAACATCCTATTCAAAAATACTTGAGGCTATAATTTCTGCCAAAGGTACATTAAGAATGTATGTACATATGATTTCTTAGTTTTTATTTTTCATAAATTTGCAAAAATGTCAAAAAAAAAAACTTACATATTGTCATTACAGGGTATTTTGTGTCTAACTTTGAGGACAACAATGAATTGATTCCATTTTGGAATGAGGCTGTAACATAATATACTGTGGAAAAAGTGAAACACTGTGAATACTGTAAAAACACAAAAGCACTCAGGTCATCTTCCATGTTTTGCAGGGTTCCAGATTTTGTGCGTGAGAAGCGCTTTGGCAACTGGCTGAGGGATGCCCGCGACTGGGCCATTTCGAGGAACCGCTACTGGGGCACGCCAATTCCCATGTGGGTCAGCGAAGACTATGAGGAGGTCAGAAGAACACAAAAAACTGCTAAGATATGACTTGCGGGATTAAAGCACGCAGTTTTGTTTTTTTACCAATTGATATGGAGGATAATGTATTTATTGTCTCAAATACTTGATGTAGCTCAATTAACCTAAAGTTGTGCATCATCAATCGTAGTTTTCATTATTAGAAGCTTGTGTTTCTCTTTTTATCATGCATGACTTTGTGTTTGGTGACCATAATTCCTATAATTTGTAGCGTCACTGTGTACCTCCTCAGCACTATTACCGCCACATGAATAATGCAAACAGGAAAACATAATGTTGTTTACGTCTTACTCGTGAAGGCAGCTTACAAAATAACGGAATATAAACAGGAAGTTACTGTATGCTCTACTCAGCTCCGCTGTTTATTTGCCTAAGATGTTGGTTTTTTTGGAAGAAGGCAATAATTGGAGCAAGGAATTGTTTCATTTTCTTGGAGTTGCTGTGCATGAGAAAGTAGAATGAAAACATAGCTTTCTTTGACCAAAGGGTCATTTGTTAACAAGAATATTGCCCAACATTGTTGTAACAAAACTGATGTAATTCAGGGATGTCAAACTCATTTTCATTGAGGGTTGGGTTATGGTTGGCCTTAGAGAGCCGCTCGTAACAGTGAATATGAATATGCATAAGTTGTGGTATTTTAGGCTTCATATTGCGCCAGATATTTTTAATGTGAGACAGGTCTGGACTACAGGCAGGCTAGTCTAGTACGCACACTCTTTTACTATGAAGCCACATTGTCTGGCTCAAATAAGCAGCATGATAATGTTGCTTGGATGGCAACATTTGTTGCTCCAAAACCTGTATGTACCATTCAGCATTAATGGTGACTTAACAGATGTGTGAATTACCCATGCCTTGGGCACTAATACACACCCATACCACTATTACACACCTATACCATCACAGATGCTGGCTTTTCAACTTTGCGCCTATAACAATCCAGATGGTTCTTTTCCTTTTTGGTCCGGAGGACACGACGTCTGCAGTTTCCAAAAACAATTTGAAATGTAGACTCATCAGAGCACAAAACACTTCTCCACTTTGCATCAGTCCATCTTAGATGAGCTCGAGCCCAGCGATAAATGGGTTTCGCTTTGCATTGTAGAGTTGTAACTTGGACTTACATATGCAGTGACCATCTGTAGTTACTGACAGTGTTTTTTTCAAGTGTTCCTGAGCCCATGTGGTGATATCCTTTACACACTGATGTCGCCTTTCGATGCAGTCCGTAATATCGCACACGTGCAGTGATTTCTCCAGATTCTCTCTAACTTTTGATGAAACTGTGGACCGTAGACGGTGAAATCCCTAAATTCCTTGCAATAGCTCATTGAGAAAAGTTGTTCTTAAACCGTTGGACAATTTGCTCACACATTTGTTCACAAAGGGGTGACCCTCGCCCGTGCTTGTTTGTGAATGACTGAGCATTTCTGGAAGCTGCTTTTATACCCAATCAAGGCAACCACTTGTTCCCAGTTAGCCTGTTCACCTGAGGGATTTTCCAAATAAGTGTTGGATGAGCATTCCTCAACATTCTCAGTCTTTGTTGCCACTTGTGCCAGCTTTTTTGAGACAAATTGCTGGCATCAAATTCCAAATGAGCTAATACATGAAAAAATAAAATGTTTTCCAGTTCGAACGTTAAGTATCTTGTCTTTGCAGTCTATTCAATTGAATATAAGTTGAAAAGGATTTGCAAATCATTGTATTTTGTTTTTATTTACAATTTACACAACATCTTTTGGGGTTTTTATGATAATGTATTAAGTGTTGTATTATATATTATTCAAGTTGAAAATATTTGCAATTGCATGCAGTATATGTATTTTTTTCTGTTAAAATGGAAAGATAAAATATTTTGAGATCAAGTACTTTATTGATACATATTGATGCCAGGCTTTCGCGGACCATATTAAATGATGTGGCAGTCCAGATTTGGCCCCTGTGCCTTGATTTGATACGTTTGTTATAATGGTTCATGAATAAACTGCTGAGCCAGCATTAATAGTACTGATGAAATCATTGTAAACAGTACAAATTTAAAACGCATATGCAGAGTAGCACAACCAGAGCTGATCACACAAGATACTATAAATCAGGGGTCACCAACACTGTGCCCGCGGGCACCAGGTCGCCCGTAAGGACCAGATGAGTCGCTCACTGGCCTGTTCTAAAAATAGCTCAAATAGTAGCACTTACCAGTGCCTCTATTTTTTTAATTTGATTTATTTACTAGAAAACTGGTCTCGCTTTGATCAACATTTTTAATTCTAAGAGAGACAAAACTCAAATAGAATTTGAAAATCCAAGAAAATATTTTAAAGACTTGGTCTTCACTTGTTTAAATAAATGTATTTATTTTTTTACTTTGCTTCTTATAACTTTCAGAAAGACAATTTCAGAGACAAAATACAACCTTAAAAATTATTTTAGGATTTTTAAACACATATACCTTTTTACCTTTTAAATTCCTTCCTCTTCTTTCCTGACAATTTAAATCAATGTTCAAGTAAGTTTTTTTTTTTTTAATTATTGTAAAGAATAATAAATACATTTTCATTTAATTCTTCATTTTAGTTTCTGTTTTTTCGCCGAAGAATATTTGAAATATATCTTCAAACTTATGATTAAAATTCAAAAAAATTATTCTGGCAAATCTAGAAAATCTGTAGAATCAAATTTAAATCTTATTTCAAAGTCTTTAGAATTTCTTTTAAAATTTTTGTTCTCGAAAATCTAGAAGAAATAATTTGTCTTTGTTAGAAATATAGCTTGGTCCAATTTGTTATATATTTTAACAAAGTGCAGATTGGATTTTAACCTATTTAAAACATGTCATCAAAAATATTTAATTATTGTGAGAAATCATTAAGATGATCGGTGTTTCAACAAAGATAAATATCATTAATTATTAATAATAACACAGAGTTAAAGGTAAATTGACCAAATTTGCTATTTCTGGCAATGTATTTAAGTGTATCAAACTGGTAGCCCTTTGCATTAATCAGTACCCAAGAAGTAGCTCTTGGTTTCAAAAAGGTTGGTGACCCCTGCTATAAATGCATGCTACTGCCATCTTGTGGAGGCAGTAAAACAACTACATCAGGAGGTTGCCCACAGCCAAAGTTGTTTTTGACCCTGCCCTTATTGGTGACCATTGCGGTTACTTGCTTTTGTAGACCACCCATCCTGAAACTATAGGAGGTGGAAAATGGATGAGAAAACTTACAGTAGTAGTGAGGACAGTATGAGAGAAATGTGTTGCATGTGGATCGTCGTTGACATATCAAGTGCACTGGACAGGACAGAGCTGTCAGAATTAGGTTGTTTGAGGTTTAGATGAAAAAAAAAGAGCCGTTCCCTCAGCTGAAAGAGTGGCAGCTCACGACCTGCTTGCTGGAAATAGAATTGTGGCTGTTTCCAGAAGACTGCTGCTCCCTGGTGCCTCCTTAGCTCACACCAGCAAAATCTCACACACGCAGCCCAAAAAGTGATTTTCTTTGTGGTTGCCTGTATAATTCTATTACCTCAATATGTGTTACTCTCAGGTCCAGTGAGAGCAGTCTGCATGCTCCTCTTCCTGTGGCCTCTTAGTGTCAGATAAGGTTTAGCCCTGTCTATCTGGGCCATGTTACCTTGTGCTGCCAAAACTAGAGCAGAATCCATAGGTCGGCTCTCTGCGGAGAGCTGATTAAACACTTTACCTTACTTTTTAAAGTCACTCTGAAGGTGTTTTAACACGGGCCTAGTTAGAAGTCTGTTTAGGGACATGCTGCAGATGCTCCAACACAGGGGTGTCGAACTGGCTTTCATTGAGGGCCACTTGGCAGTTATGGCTGCCATCAGAGGGCCGCTTGTAACAGTGTCTATGAATTTGCCTCTGGATTTTATTATTATATAAATCGTTTTAAGTAGACTGCACATTTTGCAGTAAATAACTTTACATTTACATAATTTTACTGTAAATTATGGCGTTTTTTTTGTTTGTTTTTTACAACATTTTACAGTAAGTGGAAAAACACTATCACTGTTACGGAAAAAGCTGGCAGCTTAGTTGCCAACATTTTTATGTTAAATTTACATAGTTTTTTCCAATATTATATTGTTAGTGGAAAAACAGTATAGGTTTTTTTTCCAGCGGAAAAACGGATGTACCGTCTTTCAATTTATAGCAGTGGGTGTCCAACTCCTTTTAGATGGGGGGCCACATGGAGAAAAATTTCCTCCCAAGTGGGCCGGACTGGTAAAATCCCGGCACGATTACTTAAAAATAAAGACAAGTTCAGATGGTTTTCTTTGTTTAAAAATAGGACAAGCACATTCTGAAATTGCACAAACCCTAATATTGTATTTTTTTTATACTTACATTTTGCAGTTAATAGTATTCTAACTTTGTCTTTATTTATATTTTCTGTATAACTTATGTGATTGGGTTCATCAGTCAACTCATTTGTGTTAATTCTCAATCTATCAAGATAAAGATAAAAAAAAAAAGGTCTCAAATCAAATTACTGTATGTAATTTGATTAGTTTGACTATTTTCCTCGACTGGTGCACTAACATGTGGTTTATTTTGTACATATGTAGTATCATCTACAAAGATAAAAATAATTGCTATTGCGTCATCCAGTGGACACACTTAGAACAGATGTTTCTTTCATTCAAGTATTTCAGGTTAATTTTTATACATAGCAAACTCATCCCGCGGGCCGGATAAAACTTCTTCGCCGGCCTGATCCTGCCCTCGGACCGTACATTTGACACCCCTGATTGTGTACAGTGGTACAACGTTAAAAACAACTGTAGATTTTAGTCAAAAACTGGCAGCTTAGACGACAACAGAATTTTGACGCAAAAACAATAGTAGTTTTTTCAATCTACAGTAATATGCTGTGAAGAACAACGTAAAATGTATTGTCATTTTTATTAATTTGATGGATAGTTTGCTGTAAAGTTAAGTATTTTTAATTAGACAAAAACATGTTTGGAAAGTGATCATGTACTGTATTATTTGTTGCAATATTGGATACTATTAAGTTCAAAATATATGCAATTTCAATCAGAACGTATAGTTTTCTGACAAAATGAAAAACATCAATTATATTTAGTGAGAAAATATTAAGTACTTTATTGACACATCATTTCCAGGTGTTTGTGGGCCGGATAAATGTCGCGGGCCATATCTGGCCCCCGGGCCTTGAGTTTAAATCAAGAGCTTCTTACTTTCCACTTTAACATGCACTCCAAATTATTATTCAAGATTGAAAAAAAAATATATGCGTTTTTTCATTTTGAAAATCCAATTATCACTTTTTGCAAATACGGCCTGTTGGTTTTAATGCCTAAGGCCAGCGATGTTGCACGGCAAGCATCATGCTTTCCTGACGCATCAAAATCTGAAAGGACGCAGGAAAGTCACTCTCCACTCGTCCCACGGACACGCGTCATTTTTCTCGTGAAAAATTGTGGACAAATTGTATACACGTTGGGAAAAAAAAAACTTTGCCGGCTTGGATAAATTGCCATAGTCTTTGTGTGTTTGTTTTTCTTGGCCTCTTGCTTTCAAACATATTTAATAGCAGAATGAAATGAATGGAATTAATCCTTTTGTACATCCACAGTCTTTGTCCTGGTGGGCGGAGGTGGAACCGCTAACTTACCCACTGCAGATGCATTGTGTTGCCAAGTCTGCTTATTTAAGTGACTTTAGGCATGTTTAGGCAGGGGACCCCGAGTTACATACTTTATCAGTATCATACTTCAAACCCTGCTTCGGAAAGCTATGCCCTACAAAAGTTACTCATTGTAGCCATTAATCCTAACTTCTTCAAATTGTTATATGGATTTTTGTTTTGTCAGTTAACGTGTTTTAGATATTGTGCGCGTGAGTTAATGTTGCTAATGCATTTGATTGTATTATATATTGGGCATATTGAATGTTGTTTTTAAGTATCAAATGGTACAAGTTGGTCAAACAATCCATCCATCCATTTTCTACCGCTTATTCCCTTTGGGGTCGCGGGGGGCGCTGGCACCTATCTCAGCAATCTTTATAGGTTAAATGAGGATGTATTTTTTTTATTTCAGGCAATTTGTTGCACTTTGAATATTTTCTAAATCTTCTAGATAACATTTTTATAGACAAATGTTACTATTTATAGAGAATTGGGATCAGGAGGGAAATGCATTTCCTTCTTTTTTTAGGAGGAGCTTAACGGAAAATAATTGAGACGCACTGGGCTAACAGGAAATGTGTCTTATTGTCCCAAAAAAGACAAATTAATAAGCTAAAAATAGCCACTTAGGTAAAAATCCTACATTGCAGTGTGTAAAAATCTCAAGTTTTTCATATGTATTATGTTAACTGTACCTATTATTTTACTGTTGCGTAGGCATATTACAATAATAAAGGTATGTACATTTTTTACATTATGGCGGGTTGCCTGTCGGGCCTCTTTGGATTGTTTTCATATCGCTGGTTGCTTGTTTCTCTCGCGACACCTGGCAACCCAGGGTGCACTGAGAGAGCCTTTTTCGTCGCGACTCACTAGTGAAGAGCATTGCAAAGTTCTTGACCTTGCAATTACAATGGTAAAAAAACTAAAAGGGAAACAATAGTTTATTGAAAGGAATACTTGCATTATTATTATTATTATTATTATTATTATTATTATATACTGTGATTGCATTAGTGTTTCATTTGGTCTCTAAATAATTCTGACAATATCGTTTATTGACAATAATGCTGAATAATATTGTTTTAACGAAATAAACTTCTGGTACAATATATCAAATATAATGTTTAGGGTACGTGCTAAAATTAAAAAATAGTTGGAGGTGCAGTCACCATCTTTTTTGTATACAAGATCCTGTTTTTCTCAAGTAAAAAAGAAGAGTCCTATTTGTTTAATTTCAGACACATTTAGAAAATATTATATAAGTTCACTACAACCATGTCATACCGTACCTAAGAAATTAAAATAAATAAACCATTTTAATTTGGGACCTTTTTAATTTTCCGGGGACCCACTCAAATCACTACTTGTGGTGCCAGGCACTCACAACGTTGAAATCCTCTCAACATCACAGCTTAAGATAAATAAACATTCATTGTGTAATTATTTATTATTGTATTATGTTCTATTGTATTGTATTATAATTTAATTGTGTTATAAAGATTATGCGGTTTCGTTTTGCAGCCTTTTTCAGTATTCCTTCTATTTCGTTCTTTCATCAGATGGTGTGTGTCGGCTCCATTGCCGAGCTGGAGGAGCTGACCGGCGTCCGGGTAACTGATTTGCATCGGGAGAGGTGAGTCGTCACTCAAGTCTGTACTGTATTTTCTGGACCATAGGGCACACTGGCGATGAGTGGGTCTAGTCAGGTCTTTTTTCATACTAAAGGCGCACTGGATTATAGGGCGCATTAAAGAGGTCATATCTTGATATTTTTCTACGTGACATGTAATGGTGGTTCTTTGGTCAAAATGTTGCTTAGGTGATGTTTTACCCATCATCTTCGAGCCGCTTTCTGACAGTCGCTCCCGGATGCTCCGTTTTGTGGGCGGTCATATTTACGTGGCTCAACTTCGACAGCGACTTCTCCCCGTCATTTTTGTTGTAACGGTGAAGCGTGCAAGGACGGGAGTGGAAGAAGTGTCAAAAGATTGAGCTAACTGTTTTAATGACACTCAGACTTTACTTCAATCAACAACTGAGCAGCATCTCCTCATCCGTGGCTCACTAGTGCAACAACGGCGCCGGAAATGTGCCCCGTTAAAAACCCTCCAACCCACTACACTGGTAGTTTTTAGTGCTTCCATTGCGAGATATAAGTTAGAACTTTACGCTACTTTATATTAGAAATGGCAGCAGCAGAGGGTGAATGTCCCATAACGAGAAGGTAGGGAATAAGAAGAAGCTTATGACTACAATGGCGGACTTGCGCAAATTTTGAGGACTTATTCAGGTCTTAAATACATATCAGGAGGTACCAGAAGGTAAGAAAAGTTGATTTTGCATAATATTGTGAAACTAAGCGCCAGATAATGTCTTACCTTATACACACACCATAGTAATACTTGTATCTCTGACTACGGTAGCTGTAATGGGCCGACAATCCATCAAGCGGCGCGACTTCAAAGTCATAATAAAACATTTTTGCCAGATTTTTGAGTGCCGTGTGTAATGCTCTTTATTTTCAACAGGACATTTAAAGTTTTGGTGTTTAGTGGCGTCATATTGCAGTCTACACATATCTCTTATGTGTGACTGCCATCTACTGGTCACACTTATCATTACACCATGTACTGAATAAAATTACTTCGAGGTCGGTAAGCACAACCAGAATTACCGGGTTATAAGGCGCACTGTTGATTTTTGAGAAATGGAAAGGATTTTAAAGGCCTACTGAAATGAGATTTTCTTATTTAAACAGGGATAGCAGGTCCATTCTATGTGTCATACTTGATCATTTCGCGATATTGCTATATTTTTGCTGAAAGGATTTAGTAGAGAACATCGACGATAAAGATCGCAACTTTTGGTGCTGATGGAAGTCACAGATGATGACGTCACAAGGGTGAGGGCTCCTCACGTCCTCACATTGTTTTAAATGGGAGCCTCCAACAGCAAGAGCTATTCAAACCGAGAAAACTACAATTTCCCCATTAATTTTTAATCGGGGATGAGAGATTCGTGGATGATGATATTGATAGTGAAGGACTAGAAAAAAATAAATAAAATTTTATAAAATAAAAAGCGACGGCTCCGGGCGGCGGCAGTGTGAGCGTTTCAGATGTAATTAGACACATTTACTAGGATAATTCTGGAAGATACCTTATCTGCTTATTGTTTTAATAGTGTTTTAGTGAGATTGTAAAGACATACCTCGAGGTGGGATGGCTGCGGTGAACAAGCAGTGTCTCAGAGAGAACCCGAGGAGCCAAGCTCACAGCTGTCTTTTAAACAGCTACTGCAGGAGGACGAAAAATCCAATGATGTCTTCGGTAAGATATATATCACAATTTTCCCATCCAAAAACATGCTGGTTGACGTAGAGAAACATGTTCGCTTGACCGCTCTGTGTTTAAAACAAAGAAACACCGGCTGTGTCTCGGTGCTAAAGACAGCTGCAATACACTGCTTTACACCAACAGCATTGTTCTTTATAGTCTCCATTATTAATTGAACACATTGCAAAAGATTCAGCAACACTGATGTCCAAATTACTGTGTAAATTATGCGATGAAAAGAGACGACTTTTAGCCGTAACTGGTGCTGAGCTAATATTTCCTGACAGTCCGTGACGTAACGCGCACGTGTCATCATTCCGCGACGTTTTCAAAAAGAAACTCCGCGGGAAATTTAAAATTGCAATTTAGTAAACTAAACCGGCCATATTGGCATGTGTTGCAATGTTAATATTTCATCATTGATATATAAACTATCAGACTGTGTGGTCAGTAGTAGTGGGTTTCAGTAGGCCTTTAAGTGTGCCTTATAGTTCGAAAAATACGGTAATGTACTTCACATTTCACAGAAATGTGTTAAAGAAGCCACTAAATGTATTCTAGTCTTTTTGCCCTGACTTTTAATGTCATGTCTCATGCGCCCCTCCCTCCAGCATCGACCACCTGACCATTCCCTCGCGCTGTGGCAAAGGTGTCCTACGTAGGATCACCGAGGTGTTCGACTGCTGGTTCGAGAGTGGCAGCATGCCCTACGCCCAGGTCCACTATCCCTTTGAAAACAGGAAGGAGTTTGAGGACTCCTTCCCTGCAGATTTCATCGCTGAGGGCATTGACCAGACCAGAGGATGGTAAGATGGAAGAGTGGGTAGATGATGAATGGCCACCATAACCTTTTTCAAGTAGCACACAACCAACTCATGAAAAAAAGACAAGAAACTAAATGACTTAAATGTGGGACTGATAAAAATGTATGGTCTTCTGGCCGTGCCACAAGTGCAAACCGTGACTTCAGTGTCACTGCTCAGGCAGGTGCGTCTTGAATATGCGATGATGCGGAAACTTTAGTGCATTATTGATAGGATGCAGAACTAAAAGGACACGCAAGAAAAAAACTGTTCATACAAGGTAGTTACAGGTTCTATTACCATTGTACCACAAAGTCAAGCAATCATTAAGCTCTTAAATAGACACCTTACTCCAATCAGCGGCTGAACACATGTTGCAGTTGAGTACATCATGCCTCTCACGTCGATAGTAAAAGGATGAGGACGTATTCTTGTCATTTTTTTGCAAAGTGAGAATGCATTAAAAAAAAAAAACGTCCGTCATGTCCTTCATAATGAAGTGAAGTGAATTATATTTATATAGCGCTTTTTCTCTAGTGACTCAAAGCGCTTTACATAGTGAAACCCAATATCTAAGTTACAGTCAAACCAGTGTGGGTGGCACTGGGAGCAGGTGGGTAAAGTGTCTTGCCCAAGGACACAACGGCAGTGACTAGGATGGCGGAAGCGGGAATCGAACCTGCAACCCTCAAGTTGCTGGCACGGCCACTCTACCAACCGAGCTAAACCGCCCCTGTGATCCCACCATGGACTGGACTCTCACTATTATGTTAGATCCACCATGGACTTGACTTTCACAATATTATGTTACCCACTCGACGTCTATTGCATCCGTTCTCCCCGAGAGGGAGGAGGTCACCCACATCTGCGGTCCTCTCCAAGGTTTCTCATAGTCGTTCACATTGACATCCCACTGGGTTGTGAGTTTAACCTTGCCTTTATGTAGACTCTGAACCAGGGATGTCGTTGTGGCTTGTGCAGCCCTTTGAGACACATGTGATTTAGGGCTTTATTAATAAATATTGATTGAGTGATCGTTAGGCAAAAAAAACAGCAGTTCCCCTTTAACAGAGGCTTTGCTTTTCCATTGAACAACAGTAACTACTAATAATTATGCAACTTAATGGAAGTAAAAAATACATTTTATTGTCATTGCACAAGCACAAATACATTTAATTTTTCAGCATAAACCTATTAGAGACAACAAAGATTACTTTGGGACAAATTATTGTCCAGAACCTTATATTTTTGAGCCTGAATATAAAGGGGATAAGCCACACATTTTAGAAGCCGTGTGCTTACTAAAACACTAAGCATAATGCAGCAGTATTGCTATGTGCTAAACAAGAAATACAAACTACAAACCTAATAAAACAATCACTTACTGTACAATGTCTGTTGAGATGCGGACTGATGGGATGTTCTAAGGCTGAACAATTATGGTAAAAAATAATAATCACAATTATTTTTATTGACATAATCACGATTGATTACACGGTTATTGATTATTTGAAATTCATGAATATTTATTGTACCACCAAAATTTAACTTTAAATATTGTTAAAAAAAAATCAATATAAATCAGCACCAAATAAACCACAAAACTTAAAGTAATAGCAATGATAACAAATCTAAATAACAATAGCAATATATTAAAAAAAAAATAATTCACTTTTTCCGGCACAGTTGTTTTTAATTCAGTTTTTTACCTTTTACATTTGTTTTGGCACCATTGAGTGTGTGGTTTTTGTGTAAAATGAAATTCAATAAAATGTTTGTTAATTAAATGCAAAAATCTTCACATTTATTGGAATACATCTTTGGAAAATTTCATTTTGTAAATGTATCAATAAGGCCCAACCCCAATACACCCCCTCACTCACTACCACTAGGCCTCACCCACTACCACTACACCCTCCAAATGAAGTAAAAAGGGGCAGAGTTTTGTAATCTTCCCTAGTTTATGTTCGGGCACGTAAGCGACTACATACTTATGTTTGCACGTACTTCCCACCTCGAGATGTACCGACATTATGTTAGTACCAAAATGTATATTGTTATGTATTTCAATACTTGTTGATATTTTTTTAAATAAAGAGTACCTTTAAAAAAAAACTATTAGCTTCATTTTAACTGAACGTTTATGATAAAACTTATGATTAAACATATGTTTCTTATTGGACATTGTATTGGGATTGGGCCTAATTGCTTTAAGTACATCGTGCTTGTGGTTTTTGAAAGCTTTATTTTGATAGTGCAGTCAGATTGGATACGGCAAACCGCGCTATTATTGTGAAGGGGGGAAGTGGGCTGTGCTGCTGTTCTCAACTTGCCGAGTAAAGAGGTGACTCACTTGAGGCTGTTAAATAAAAAAAATAAAGAGAGAGACAGCTCTCAAGTTGCGACCACTGTTTGTACATTAATGTTATATCGATGATGTTGTTCACAACAACACAAGCGGATGAGATTTATTGTGGATGTATGTTATTGATTGATTGGTTGAGTGAGACTTTTATTAGTAGATTGCACAGTACAGTACATATTCCATACAATTGACCACTAAGTGGTAACACCCGAATACATTTTTCAACTTGTTTAAGTCGGGGTCCAAGTTAATCGATTCATGGTATAAATATATATTATCAGCATAATTCAGTCATCACACAAGTTAATCATTAGAGTATATACATTGAATTATTTACATTATTTAAATTATTTAGCTTTAGCTATGTAGTTTAGATGCTGTTTTAAGTGGCCTGCTTGACATTGTTTAGTTCATGTCCGGGAGGTTCAGTTTCTTCTACTCCTAATGACAACATTTCACTCATATTTATGTCAATTTCCTCAATATTAATATACCTTTAACAGGGGATTCTGTTTTATTGGCCAATTATGTGACTCCACCTGTGGTAATGTGAACGCAAAATCCTATGACATACTTTTTTGTTGAGTTTCGTGATTATTGATTAGGTATACTAGCGCTGTGTCAAATAAAAAGAAGTAACCATGGGGAGATCCTAAACTTCTCATAAACATGCTCTTTCACTCATTGATTTAATAATAGTAAGAAGCCATAATAGAATTTCAAATTCAAATAATTGTTCTGCTCTAAGATGTTCATATCTTGCCGTTTAGATGAACAATAAATCATAATTTTAAAAAAGGTGGCTGCAATCAAGCATTTTTTCTTGTTGTTCTTGCCATATCAGGGTATAAGTTGATTGTCAAAGTTGACCAACTTTTTGATTTATGGCTAAATCCTTCTACTCTCCAGGTGAAAGGCATGATTTGTAATCTAGAATCAACTTTCACCAGCTTGAAGGCGGTGCAGCAACTCACCAGCTCAATATGTCAATTATGTAGCTACACTTTTGTGTTTCTCTGCAGGTTCTACACCCTGCTGGTGCTCTCTACAGCCCTGTTTGGCAAACCACCCTTCAAGAATGTCATCGTTAACGGCTTGGTACTGGCCAGGTCAGTCTTCAGACTTGTTGAAAATGCTTTCCCCGTCTGTGTTCATGCAAACTTTGTTATATTCTTGTCACATGCCTGCGTAAGATAATGGCGGTATTTGTCCTGGTACAGTTTAGCCCTCAGAGTTGCTCCTCGGTAGAGCTTCTCCCCTTTTTCAGCCTTCGGCCCTAAAACGCAGCACAGCACTCACAGGCCTGCTGACCTGGAAGGCTTGGCTAATTTGAATACCAAGTGCACGTGTACTTAAGATGCATACTCATGCATGCATGCATGTGTGTGTGTGTATGCGCATTAATGTCTTTGTCTTACCCCCTTGCAGCGATGGACAGAAGATGAGCAAGCGCAAGAAGAACTACCCGGACCCGGGCCTCATAGTGCAGAGCTATGGTGCCGATGCCCTCAGGTCAGCTCTGCGTCTGAGTGTGAGCCAGTGTGATTGTGCGTTTCTGAAGCATGAAAGCCTGCGTGCCGGTGGCAGAGCTGTGTGTACGTGTGTGTGTGAACCCACCTTATGTCATTAGCTGGCACGGTTTTAAAAGAGCTACTGCTCCAAACTGTTGTAGTCCTACTGTACATACTGTGTTCACAACCTCACGCAAGCAGCACACGCATGCTCACATACACGTTCTTACATGTGCCCCAAGCAGTAGAAGCGGCACGGC
This sequence comes from Nerophis ophidion, assembly GCF_033978795.1. NCBI lineage: Eukaryota > Metazoa > Chordata > Actinopteri > Syngnathiformes > Syngnathidae > Nerophis > Nerophis ophidion. The sequence continues at coordinate 61,754,644 of NC_084612.1, forward strand.
CATATGGCCAAATGAATAAAGCACCACATAGTTGCACCATATGCTCATATACACTAAAGAGTGAGTTTTAAAGATAAATATCAGTGCATGTTTCTCTCTAATGCTGGCATTTTCAGTACAATATATGCTTTTTCCTCAACACTGAACTACTGTATATTCTTAAATAAGTCACACAAAGCAGCACCGGTAGTCATTTACCCTAAATAATCTTGTCCTCATTTCAAACGCCAAAAAGGATTTGACCTCATCATGGCAATGTCTGCTTTGTAATTAACACTCGTTGCCATTAAAGTTGCTTGTTACGCAGAAAGTGCACCCCATCTACTTTAGAATCCGTACAAGCTCACAGTTTCACAAAATGACTTTTCTAACTCCGCTTGTCTGTAATTGCGTAACCAAACTATCCCTGCTTTTGAAGGCATTAATACGGCCCCTGAACATTTGCACAGTAAATATTCATGGGGCGACGTTTAGCTTCAAGGCATATTGATAATCAACTTGGATGTGTTTGACAGATCAATACAGCTGAATAATGTCCTGTAGGGTTTTCATAATGTATTTACACTAGGAATGTCAAACTTCCTGAAGTTAGTCACGTATTTAAATTTTTTTAGCTTGCAGAACCTACAAATGTGTACTTACTTACCTGTTTTAGAATAGAATAGAATATATCTTTACTGTCATTGTACAACAAAATTGTAAGCAAAACTAATTTAGTGCAAATTCTTAACACATAAGAACATAGATAAATAGATACAAATACATAAAAATGCCCAGCACACAGCTCACATGCACAGTCATTCTTGTCTTGTGTTCAGCGACACTATTGCTCTCGGGTAAAATGTGTTCTTAAAGGCTTACTGAAATATGATTTTCTTATTTAAACGGCGATAGCAGGTCCATTCTATGTGTCATACTTGATCCTTTCGCGATATTGCCGTATTTTTGCTGAAAGGATTTAGTAGAGAACATTGACGATAAAGTTTGCAACTTTTGTCGCTAATAAAAAAGCCTTGCCTGTACCGGTAGTCGCAGACGATGTGCGCGTGTCGTCACCGGTGTGAGGGCTTCTCACATCCTCACATTGTTAATAATGTGAGCCACCAGTAGTAAGAGCAATTCGGACAGAGAAAGTGACAATTTCCCCATTAATTTAAGCGAGGATGAAAGATTCGTGGATGAGCAAAGTTACATTGGAGCACTAAATAAAAGAAAAAAAGAAAAGTCGACGGCTCCAGGGGGCGGAAGTGGGAGAGTTTCAGATGTAATTAGATACATTTACTAGGATAATTCTGGAAAATCCCTTATCTGCTTACTGTGTTAATAGTATTTTAGTGAGATTTTAAAGTCATACCTGAAAGTCGGATGGCTGCGGTGAACGCAGTGTCTCTGAGAGAAGCCGAGGAACCAAGATCACAGCTGCCTTTTTGAGCTGCAGGATGAGGTCGCGTAATCCACTGTAGTCTCCGGTAAGAGTCGACTTAATATCACAATTTTCCCATCCAAAAACTTGCTGATTGACATAAAGAAACATGTTCGCTTGACCGCTCTGTGTTAAAGCTTCACAACAAACAAAGAAACACCGGCTGTGTTCCGGCGCTAAAGGCAGCTCCAATCCACCTCTTTTTACCAACAGCGTTCTTATTTGACATCTCCATTATTAATTGAACAAATTGCAAAAGATTCACCAGCACAAATGTCCAAAATACTGTGTAATCATGCGACGAAAAGAGACGACTTTTAGCCGTAAGTGGTGCTGGGCTAATATGTCCGCTACCACCAATAATGTCACAAACACACGTCATCATACGGGTCATCATTCTGCGACGTTTTCAACATGAAACTCTGTGGGAAATCAAAAAACTTTAATTAAGTAAACTAAACCGGCCGTATTGGCATGTGGTGCAATGTTAAGATTTCATCATTGATATATGAACTATCAGACTGCGTGGTCGGTAGTAGTGGGTTTCAGTAGGCCTTTAAATCTTTGTCCGGCATTTTATTGTCCTGTATCTCCTGCCCGAGGGCAGCAGTCCAAAAAGTTTATGTCTTGGGTGAGATGGGTCCCTAATGATGTTTTGGGCCTTTTTGAGGCACCTGGCACTGTACAGTTCATCTAGGGAGGGGAGAGAGCAGCCAGTGATCGTCATGGCAGTTCTTATGACCCTCAGAAGTGTGTTTCTCTCTGCCGCCGTGCAGCTGGCACACCATACACCCATGCAGTATGTCAGCACACTGTCTATTGAGCAGAGATAGAAGGACACAAGCAGTTTTTGTGACAGGTGGTTCTTTTTTGAGGAGTCTCAGAAAGTAAAGTCTCTGCTGTGCCCTTTTGATGGTCACTGAGGTGTTCGCACTCAACGGCAGGTCTTCCTTGATCTGTATCCCCAGGAACCTGAAGTTAGAGACCCCTTCCACATACTGTATTTTTCGGATTATAAATTGCACCGGCCGACAATGCATAATAAAGAAGGAAAAAAACATAAGTCGCACTAAAGTATAAGTCGCAATTTTTAGGGAAATTAATTTGATAAAATCCAACACCAAAAATAGACATTTGAAAGGCAATTTGAAATAAATAAAAAATTGTGAACAACAGGCTGAATAAGTGTATGTTATATGACGCATAAATAACGAACTGAGAACGTGCCTGGTATGTTAAAGGGGAACATTATCACAATTTCAAAAGGGTTAAAAACGCTAAAAATCAGTTCCCAGTGGCTTGTTTTATTTTTCTAAGTTTTTTTTCAAAATTTTACACCTCCCAGAATATCCCTAAAAAAAGCTATAAAGTTCTTGATTTTCGCTATTTTCGATGCGACTGTCCATTTCCCTGTGACGTCGTACAGGGCTGCCAATACAAACAACATGGCGGTTACCACAGCAAGATATAGCGACATTACCTCGGATTCAGACTCGGATTTCAGCGGCTTAAGCGATTAAACAGATTACGCATTTATTTAAACAGATGGTCGGAGTATGGAGGCAGATAGCGAAAACGAAATTGAAGAAGAAACTAAAGCTATTGAGCGAATAGCTATTGACGCTAATCGGCCATAGCATGGTTGTACCTAATGAAGTGGCCCATAGCATGGCTGCCTTATTAGCATCGCCGGTAAAATGTGCGGACCAAACGATCAGGACTTTGGCATCTTGTGACACTGGAGCAACTTAAATCTGTCGAATGGTAAGTGTTTGTTTCGCATTAAATGTGGGTATCTAGTTTCAAATGTACATACAGCTAGCGTAAATAGCATGTTAGCATCGATTAGCGTAGCATGTTAGCATCGATTAGCTGGCAGTCATGCTGCGACCAAATATGTCTGATTAGTACATAAGTCAACAACATCAACAAAACTCACCTTTGTGATTTCGTTGACTTAATCGTTGCAAATGCATCTGCAGGTTATCCATACATGTCTGTGCCATGTCTGTCTTAGCATCGCCGGTAAAATGTGCAGACACTCTGGCACATTCAATGGGGGTCTGGCGGCAGATTTCTTGCCAGTGGTGCAACTTGAATCCCTCCCTGTTAGTGTTGTTACACCCTCCGACAACACACCAACGAGGCATGATGTCTCCAAGGTTCCAGAAAATAGTCGAAAAAACTGAAAATAACAGACCTGAGACCCGGTGTTTGTAATGTGAAAATGAAAATGGCGGATGTATTACCTCGGTGACGTCACGTTCTGACGTCATTGCTACAAGACCGATAAACAGAAAGGCGTTTAATTCGCCAAAATTCACCCATTTAGAGATCGGAAATTGGTTAAAAAAATACATGTTCTTTTTTCTGCAACATCAAGGTATATATTGAGGCTTGCATAGGTTTGGTGATAATATTCCCCTTTAACGTAACATATTATGGTAAGAGTCATTCAAACAACTTTAACTTATAGAACATTCTATACGTTTACAATCTGTCACTCCTAAGCGCTAATCTTAATTTTAATAAGTTACCGCCAATGTTTTGAAATGATCAATTTTGATAGGTAAGGAAGTAGTAGCAGGTAGCATCTTTTTTTTCACAATGCACTTCTGCCATGACCCACCCCCGCCAAATTTTTATTGGTTGACGTGTGTATGTGTGACGATTGCTGATAAACGCCTAGTCTCTTACGTGAATGAGATGGATATTATTATTTGATATTGGACGGTAATGTGTTAATAATTTCACACATAAGTCACTCCAGAGTATAAGTCGCACCCCCGGCCAAACTATGAAAAGAACTGCGACTTATAATCCGAAAAATACAGTAGTCCGAAAAATACGGTAGTCCCCAATGGTTGGATGTTTATCGTTTTTTTCTTCCGGAAATCCATGATCAGCTCCTTCGTCTTGGTGGTGTTAAGGAACAGGCTGCTTTGATATATCAGATATATCAAAATGTAGGTGTTTATTTATTTTTAATTTTTTGCCCTTCGCGTTCATATTTCGCTGTGTTTGTTGCGTTTGGCTTGATTGTAAAATATGTCGATCGAGAGGAGGTTTGACATTCATATGTTGTCAATATTCAGTGTTTCATCATTGTTGTTAATATTGTAAATCCCATATTCTTTATTTTCATGTACATTCTGGGTGTGTCATTCAGTAAAAAGATTTAAAATTCCATTCCGTTTTTTTAAGGCGGTCATCAGTCATTATTGTGAGGTTTTGTATTAGTGTTCTTAAAAATAGATATGCCGGCCCCCAGACACGTTTTTTATCTCTAAATTTGGCCTCCTGAGTCAAAATAATTGCCCAGGTTTGCTCTAATGCTATACTGTTCTAATCTGTTAAGATATTTTAGTTAATTGTGTCAAAATATTTTGGTAAGTGCATAAAGACTGCAGCTGCACACTGTTTACAATCAATTTCCTTCGTTATTTCAATTAATGCAATCTATGTTGAAATGTTAGCAATGTATCGTATTGGTTGTCCACTTTTACTCATGAATTCGTCCAATTTTTTTGTGAAGTAGTTTTTTAATTATGTACCCTGCCTTCCGCCCATGGTGCAGCTGGGAGAGGCTACGCCATCCCCCCGCGACCCTTAAAGGGACAAGCGGTAGAAAATGGCTGGATGCATGGATTTTAGAAAAATGTGGAAGTAAAGAAACATGTCTGTAGTTTATAAACAGGCGTTTATCCCCAGTCTTGTAACTTGTTAAATGTACTTTTTTCATTTTGTGTGGGAATTTACCTGTTTGAAATTATAGGTTGCTGATGTAAGTTAATGGTTTTTAAATCTCCTTAACGTATTTTTAGACAGGAACAGGAACTCCCTGTCGAGCTAATACAGACAAATGAGGCGCAGACGCTTCAACAAAATACTTATGTCTATTTTCTCTGCAGACTGTACCTCATCAACTCCCCAGTTGTGAGGGCGGAAAACTTGCGTTTCAAAGAGGACGGTGTTCGAGATGTGCTGAAGGATGTATTTCTGCCGTGGTATAATGCCTACCGCTTCCTTGTGCAGAATGTGGAAAGGTTACAGAAGGTAGGTGCACTTAATGAACACCACAAAATGTCACTTCTTCTCTCAGTCATTCCTTTATTAACCGTCCCTTCTTTAAAAGACTGAGACATGTTTGATGGCATAGCAATTTCATATTAACAAATCCATTGCTCATCGGTACAGAACACTAATTCCCTTTGATTAATAGCGTGACATAATGCTGTAAAAAGTCACAGTAGTTAGTCCCTGTGGTGTTGTTTGGTTGGGAAGTGTGCATTTGCTTGAGGCTTTAATACTGTAGTAAAAACAGAAATATATCTTCTGAGAAAATATTGCATTAGTAAGCTGCATAATCTTTGCAGTGAAGATCCAATTGCCGTATTTTCCGGACTATAAGGCACACCTAAAATCCTTTTTTTCCCTCAAAACTCAACAGTGTGCCTTAAAACCTAATGTACGGAATTCTGCTTTTGCTTCCCGACCTCGAAGAAATTTATTTTGGTGCGCAGTGAAATGATAAGTGTGACCAGTAGATGGTAGTCAAACATAAGAGATAAGTGTAGACTGCACTATGATGTTGATATGACTCAAGTAAACAACACTAACATTTTAGATGTTCCATTGAAAATGTAGAACATTACACACAGCGCTCAAAAATCTATAAAAAAGGTTTTAGTACGACTTTGGTAAGCTATCAAGCCGCACCGCTTGATGTGCTTCAACATACGAGTATTGTTATGGCGTGTGTATAACGTAAGACATTATCTGACGTTTTGTTTCGCAATATTATGCAAAAGCAACTTTTCCTACCTTCTGGTACCTGCTGATCTGTATTTGGGATCTGCATCCATCCATCCATCCATTTTCTACCGCTTATTCCCTTTCGGGGTCGCGGGGGGCGCTGGCGCCTATCTCAGCTACAATCGGGCGGAAGGCGGGGTACACCCTGGACAAGTCGCCACCTCATCGCAGGGCGGGATCTGCATGAAACCTTAAAAAATGATGTGTTTCCGCCTTTGTAGTCCATGTCGACACCGTAGTCAATAAGCTTCTTCTTTTTCTCTATCTTCTTGTTATGTGACATACATTATTCACCCAAGGAACTTTAGATATGAGCGAGTTTCGGTCTGACGTTTTTTCATGAGACACATTTCCTGTGTTTTTGTTTCCGGATGAGGAAATGCTGCTCCGTTGTTGATTGAAACAAAGTCTGTATATCCATAAAATAGTTAGCTCCATCTTTTGACACTTCTTCCACTCCCATCCTTGCACGCTACACCGCTACAACAAAGATGACGGGGAGAAGACTCTGTCGAAGTTGAGCCACGTAAATAAGACCGCCCACAAAATGGCGCATCCTGAAGCGACTGTCAGAAAGCGGTTTGAAGATGATCTGTAAAACATCATCTATGCAACATTTTGACCTTAGAACCACCATTACATGTTATGTAGACCGGTGGTCCCCAACCTTTTTGTAGCTGCGAATCGGTCAACGCCTGATAATTTGTTTTTTTGTCATGAAAAGAAGAGTTTTTTTGGTTTGGTGCACTAATTTTAAGTGTATCTTGTGTTTTTTCTGTTGATTTAATAAAAAAAAAAAAGTGGTTGGGGACCACTGATGTAGACCACAATGAAGTGTTTTACATTTAGAAAAAAAATTAAATATGACTCCTAATGCGCCCCATAATCCGGTGAACCTTATATATGGAAAAATATCTGGTGCACCCCATGGTCCGGAAAATACACTACAAGTTGGCCCAAGACCAGTTCCACATGAAAGATGTAATCTAAAGATCCATTCGTGTAAGTGCAGTCTTTGTTACCTCCAAAACCTGCAGATTCCGGTGCTTTCCTTTTGTTAGCTTTGGAATATGTTGAGAACCTTTAAATCTCAACTTTAGCCACAACATCTGATACAAGTGTTGTATTAGATGTGGGATCTGAGCCGAGGATGTCGTTGAAGCTTGTGCAGCCCTTTGAGACACTCGTGATTCAGGGCTATATAAATAAACTTTGATTGATTGATTGATTAAACACTGAGCCTATCCCTGGAGCCAATAGATGTGCCTAATGTTGTGGCCATTGGGCGATACCTTTCTAAATGAGCCAATGTTTGTGTGTTGTCAGGAAGAGGACATGCAGTTCCTGTACAATGAGAACACCGCCAAGCAAAGTGACAACATTATGGACAAATGGATCCAGTCCTTCACGCAGTCCCTCATTCAGTTCGTCAAGACAGAAATGGACGGTAAGAAGACGTCCTAACGTCTATGCATCTAGCAGCTTTGACGATTTTGTTGCTGACAAGGATTGCTGTCACTTTGCTGCAGCGTACCGCCTCTACACTGTGGTGCCACGTCTTGTTAAATTTGTGGACATGCTCACCAACTGGTACGTCCGCACAAACAGACGCCGCCTCAAGGTGAGTAAATTTGCATGTGAGGAAATCAACTGCTGAATCACTGTAACAAGACATTAAGGGCCTCAGTTAGGTTGGTTTTCAAATGTGGGGCGGCAGAAGACTTCAGGGGGATGTAGCAGCTTGACAAAAAAAATAAAAAATCATATCCATCCATCCATCCATTTTCTACCGCTTATTCCCTTTTTGGGGTCGCGGGGGGCGCTGGCGCCTATCTCAGTTACAATCGGGCGGAAGGCGGGGTACACCCTATATTTTCTCTAAATGTGCTATTATAACTACAAAGCCCAAAACCAGTGAAGTTGGCACGTTGTCTAAATGGTAAATAAAAACAGAATACAATGATTTACAAATCCTTTTCAACCTATATTCAATTGAATACACAACAAAGACAAGATACTTACCGTTAGAAATGGTAAACTGAATTTTTGCAAATATTAGCTCAATTGTAATTTGATGCCTGCAACATGTTTCAAAAAAGCTGGCACAAGTTGCAAAAAAGACTGAGAAAGTTGAGGAATGCTCATCAAACACTTATTTGGAACATCCCACAGGTGAACAGGCTAATTGGGAACAGGTGGGTGTCATGATTGGGTATAAAAGCAGCTTCCATAAAATGCTCAGTCATTCACAAACAAGGATGGGGCGAGGTTAACCACTTTGTCAACAAATGCTCGAGCAAATTGTCTAACAGTTTAAGAACAACATTTCTCATCCAGCTATTGCAGGGAATTTAGGGATTTCACCATCTACGGTCTGTAATATCATCAAAAGGTTCAGAGCATCTGGAGAAATCACTGCACGTAAGCAGTGAGGCCGAAAACCAACATTGAATGCCCTTGACCTTCGATCCTTCAGGCGGTACAGCATCAAAAAGTGACATCAGTTAATAAAGGATATAACCCCTTGGGCTCAGGAACACTTCAGAAAACCACTGTCAGTAACTACAGTTTGTCGCTACATCTGTAAGTGCAAGTTAAAACTGTACTATGCAAAGCTAAGTGTTCTGTGGTCTGACGAGTCCACATTTCAAATTGTTTTTGGAAACTGTGGATGTCGTGTCCTCTGAACCAAAGAGGGAGAGGAACCATCCGGATTTTTATAGGCACAAAGTTCAAAAGCCAGCATTTGTGATGGTATGGGGGTGTATTCGTGCCCAAGGTATGGGTAACTTACACACCTGTGAAGGCACCATTAATGCTGAAAGGTACAGAAAGGTTTTGGAGCAACATATGTTGCCATCCAAACAATGTTATCAGGGACGCCCCTGTTTATTTCAGCAAGACAATGCCAAGCCATGTGTTATAACAGCGTGGCGTCATAGTAAAATAATGTGGGTACTAGAGTGGCCTGCCTGTAGTCCAGACCTGGCTCCCATTGAAAATATGTGTGGCGCATTATGAAGCCTAAAATACCACAACGGAGACCCTGGACTGTTGAACAACATAAGCTGTACATCAAGCAAGAATGGGAAAGAATTCCACCTGAAAAGCTTCAAAAATTGGTCTCCTCAGTTCCCAAACGTTTACTGAGTGGTATTAAAAGGAAAGGTCATGTAACACAGTGGTAAAAATGCCCCTGAAACAACTTTTTTACAACGTGTTGCTGCTATTAAATTCTAAGTTGACTAGTTGCGAAAAAAAAACATGTTTTTTAGTTCGAAGTTTAAATATCTTGTCTATGCAGTCTATTCAATTGAATATTATTTGAAAAGCATTAGCAAATCATTGTATTCTGTTTTTATTTACCATTTACACAACGTGCCAACTCCACTGGTTTTGTTTTTTTTACATTACAAAACGTTACCGATACATTGAACACGACACCCATCTTTTGATGTCAACATGACGTCAGAAGCACAGCAAGTTCAATGCAGGAAATATCTTTTTACTAGAGAAAGTAACAACCAGCACCACAATAAAAAGAACTTGATATCAAATATAAGGAGGCTAACACAGTTGAGCTAAAGTCCTGCTCGAAGTGCGCTCTTGTGACGTCACACTTAACCTAGCAACAGGCACCGCCTTTTAAAGGCACGCCCTCTGCTCTCAAAAACATACCAAAATGCGTACCATATATTTGAGTTTTTTTTTTTAAAGTAACGCATTAAAGGCCTACTGAAATCCACTACCACCGACCACACAGTCTGATATTTTATATATCAATGATGAAATCTTAACATTTCAACACATGCCAATACGGCCGGTTTAGTTTACTAAATTGCAGTTTTAAATTTCCTGCGGAGTTTCTTGTTGAAAACATCGCGGAATGATGACGCGTGCGCGTGACGTCACGGAAAATTAAACAGTATTCTGGACATATGTGTTGCTGAATCTTTTGCAATTAGTTAAATTAATAATGGAGACTATAAAGAACAATGCTGTTGGTGGAAAGCGGTGTATTGCAGCTGTCTTTAGCACCGAGACACAGCCGGTGTTTCTTTGTTTTTAACATAGAGCGGTCATGCGAACATGTTTCTCTCCGTCAACCAGCATGTTATTGGATGGGAAAATTGTGATATATACTTTACCGGCGACATCATTGGATTATTCGTCCTCCTGCAGTAGCTATTTAAAAAGCAGCAGTGAGATTGGCTCCTCGGCTTCTCTCTGAGACACTCGGTGTTCATTGCAGCCATCCGACCTCGAGGTATGTCTTTACAATCTCACTAAAACACTATTAAAACAATAAGCAGATAAGGGATTTTCCAGAATTATCCTAGTAAATGTGTCTAATTATATCTGAAACGTTCACACTGCTGCCGCCCGGAGCCGTCACTTTTTATTTTATTTTTATTTTATTTTATTTTTTTCTAGTCCTTCGCTATCAATATCATCACCCACTAATCATTCATCCTCGCTCAAAATAATGGGGGAATTGTCGTTTTCTCGATCCGAATAGCTCTTGCCGCTGGAGGCTCCCATTATAAACAATGTGAGGACGTGAGGAGCCCTCACCCTTGTGACGTCGTCGTCTGCGACTTCTGGTAAAGGCAAGGCTTTTTTATCAGCACCAAAAGTTGCGAACTTTATCGTCGATGTTCTCTACTAAATCCTTTCAGCAAAAATATGGCAATATCGCGAAATAATCAAGTATGACACATAGAATGGACCTGCTATCCCCATTTAAATAAGAAAATGTCATTTCAGTAGGCCTTTAATTTATTTCCCTTACTTAGAGGTCATTCTGTTAGTAGTTCAATTACTTTTTTGGTAAAATAATGAGTAACTACATTGAAATATTTAAAAAAAATAATTTTACAAACATTTATTTTTGGATGCCTTGAAAGTCTTAACACAGTCTTCACGCAGGTCTCAAACGTTACATACTGTATCTGTTTTCAAGAAAGCAACCTGATTGAATGTACACCACCTCTGCAAGTTGCAGCCAAATAGTGCAGTAGACATTTTTATTGTGACCATTCTTTGCAACATTTGGTTGAGTTGCATCGGGGGTATATGCCCTTCTTTGCATTTTCTCTCTTTTGCATTTCTCCGTGGGGACGTGTTATATTGACGCGTATGAACTTTGTAGGGCGAGAGTGGTACCGAGGACTGTCTGTGGGCGCTGGAAACCCTCTTCAGTGTTCTTTTCTCCATGTGCAGGCTGATGGTGAGTCATAACAGTTGTGTGTGTGCAAGCGTAATTTGTTTGTGTTGAGTATATTTGTGTGACACAGTCATATGTACTATATGTGGAAGAGGTAGGTGTGCTGTGCCGAGAGCCAACCTAACTTTAATCACCAATCAGCTGGGGTTTATGAATTAATTAGCGTGCTTATGGTGCAAGGTGCGGGCACACTTCTGCTGGCACAACTGTTTGAACTTTTAGCTCTTACAATCTCTGGGAAAATGTGTTGGATATGCTTTTTTTTATTAGCTCCCTCTGACTTTTGGACCTCTGCGTCAGGAAATGTAAATTAGCTACACTAGCAGAGCATCAAATAATTTTCTTCCCTTCTTCTCTGCTGCTTCAACCCAGGCTCCCTTCACGCCCTTCATTACAGAGATGATGTACCAAAATCTGCTCAACCTCCTCGACCCCGCCTCCATGGAGGAGAAGGACATCGGCAGCATCCATTACCTCATGCTGCCCCAAGTCAGGTAGGGGAAAAATTGGTGGAATTACCCTAGTGCCCCGAATGTAACACAACCGTTATTTTTCAAGACCTATTTTTTGTACAAATGTCTTAGGATCAAGCTATTTTTTAATGTTTTGGTCAAATGTAAACTGAATGTACTAAACCCTGGTACACACCAAACAAGTGGATCATGGCCGCTTCAGAGATGCGTTTCGGAACACTTACGAATGAAGTGTTGAGCACCACATTAATTTCTGATCTGCAATGTTCTTTTTATGACTAAAACATGCCCACTTGAGCTATTGTTGACTGCTTTGGCCAACATAAAGTCTGACACACAAAAGGGTCATTGTTGTGAAAAAAATAAACAAATAATGGTCTGTTAATGTTGACGTGTTAACTTAATTCTTCATCATTACTTAGCAGCTTGAAATGACAACAGCAACATAACTTCTGTATAGACCTACTCAGTGGCCAAATAGGTTGGGAGTTCAAACCCCGGCCGAGTCATGCCAAAGACTATAAAAAAGGGGACCCATTACCTCCCTCATTGGCACTCAGCATCAAGGGTTGGAATTGGGGGTTAAATCACCAAAAATTATTTCCGGGCCCAGCACAGATACTGCCCACTGCTCCCCTCACCTCCCAAGGGGTGAACAAGGGGATGGGTCAAATGCAGAGGACAAATTTCACCACACCTAGTGTGTGTGACAATCATTGGTACTTTAACTTTTTTTAACTTTAGTTAAACCACCTTAAAACGTGCAAACAGTGGTCTCACGTTCAGTGAAAAGTAAGCTTCAAAATAAAAGCATGGCAGTATTAACCTGGATTCTACCACGACAATTAATGCTCCCATTTAATTGATTTTTGAGATTGTAGCCACTAGAAGACAGATTTGTGGATATACAGAATTTGTATTGTCATTGTACCCAATACATCCAACAGTGTCCTACAAACAACTAGATGAGGCAATTCCTGAAAGAATTGTGTGTGAATGCTCCAATGCTGAAGTTGAAATGAAATCCTGGGATTTTTTTTTTTTTAGAATTGTTTGAGAGCACACAATTCCAAAACAGGCTGAATATTCTGGAGTTGGAACAGTTTCAATCAGATGAAAAATGTGGGACTTTGAAGACTGTGCAATTGATTTCAATGGGAATTTCCCCCAAATTGTGAAATTTCGGGAGAAGCAGGAATTTCTTTGAAAATGGTAGAAAACTTGAATGGTCTGAATGAGTGGAAATGGTTGGTGTTGGAATTTTTCAAATCGGTCGAGAAATGTTGAAGTAGTACCATGTTGATTTAAGTGATGGTATTACGGAATTTCGGGAAAACCGGGAATTTTTCCAGTTCAAAAAACAACTTTGTTTTTTATCCTGATTAAGAGGAATCTTTTGACCGTGGAACGGTTGAAATGCGTTGAAAAATGTGGAAGAAGTAGTCGCCAGAAAAAAGGGTGGAAATAGGGTTTTGATAAACCAGGAATTCTGGAAAATCCTGTAAGTTTTTTGAACTTGAAAAAAAGGTATTTTAAGTTCCAGGATGGTGGAATGTGTTGAAGGTGGAATGGTTTGAATTGGTTGAAAAATATGGAAATGGTGGAAGTTTGAAAAATGGCTAATTGATTTTGAATGGGAAAAATGTCCTAGAAAACCTGGAATTCCTGGAAAATTTTGGGAATTTGCCTGCGATTACCGAATAAGCTGAACAGTTTTGAAGTTGGAACGGTTTAAATCCGGTGAAAAATGTGGAAGGTAGAGTGCGCCAAAATCTGGAGAAGTTGAATAAATAGATTAATTCTGGTGTTGAAAATTTGGAGCATTCACACAACTACTGTAGATTCATGTAATAATTTATATAATTTACCTTGGAAAGCGGACTTCTACAGTATCTCATTCGAGTTGCTTCTTCATCAAACACACCATCAGCAGCTTCTCCATGTGTTTATAGATAAACATCCGCTGTAGATATTTTAAAATCTTTGTCTGGCGTTGTGGACCCCTCCTACTTAAGTATGGCGCAGACTAACATTTCTACACCCAAACTGCCTCAGCAAGTTGGCTACACGCTCGGTCATGATTCTAATGATTTGTTTCTTAATTTTATGAATATTATATGCTGCTGCTTCTTTGGGCTGTCTTTCACACGTACTTTCTCCGTTATGTCGATCTCTAGCTATGAACTATTGCTAGCGCGTGATGCCGGATGTTTTAGGCGGATGTTACAGGGTTCATCCTGACAATCGCTTCGCCAGTTAATGGTCGGTTGGCTTTTCACTCAAATATTTTGTTTGCAACTTTGGGCGTAACAGTTAGCGGAGTGACAGTTTATACCTCAAAAACATTGTAAGTTGGGGTACTCTTCAATGTTCCAGTATACAGTAAGACTGTGTCAACCCTTCATTGCTCATTCTTTATACGCCACTGTGAAAGTCACAAATAAAAGTTTTATTGTGCAAATAAAAGTTTTATGGTAAGATAGCCGGAAGGCAAAGCTCTCAATTTACCGGTCGATCTACGTTCCCATCCTCACCTATGGTCATGAGCTTTGGGTCATGACCGAAAGGATAAGATCTCGGGTACAAGCGGCCGAAATGAGTTTCCTCCGCCGGGTGGCGGGGCTCTCCCTTAGAGATAGGGTGAGAAGCTCTGCCATCCGGGAGGAACTCAAAGTAAAGCCGCTGCTCCTCCACATCGAGAGGAGCCAGATGAGGTGGTTCGGGCATCTGGTCAGGATGCCACCCGAACGCCTCCCTAGGGATGTGTTTAGGGCACGTCCAGCTGGTAGGAGGCCACGGGGAAGACCCAGGACACGTTGGAAAGACTATGTCTCCCGGCTGGCCTGGGAACGCCTCGGGATCCCCCGGGAAGAGCTAGACGAAGTGGCTGGAGATAGGGAAGTCTGGGCTTCCCTGCTTAGGCTGCTGCCCCCGCGACCCGACCTCGGATAAGCGGAAGATGATGGATGGATGGATGGATGGATGGATGGTAAGATAGCATGTTTGATCAAAATAATTTCTCCTGTCACCCACTCGCCACTCCTGTTTTCTTAGCTGCTTGTCCAACCCCACCCCCAGCAGTCCAGTGAAACCGCTTAAATTACAATCAACCTCTGTTTAAAGCGTTTTGTTTCTTTTAAGATATGTGCCACTCTCCTTCTTATCATGCTTTGGTCTTTGTTATCCTCAGCGTATTCGTGTACATTTCTAAACTTAGACTTAAGACTTCCTTTTATTGTCATTCAAATTTGAACATTACAGTAAAGATAAGAACAACATTTCGTCGCATTAGCTCGCTGTAGTGCTGGATAAAAGATTACCCTTAATCTAGAGAGCTCACTCGGATCCAATACGGCATTAAATTTGACATGTACAAGAAAAAGAAGGCATATTGACTTATGCTGTTAAGTCATGTTGTTAAAGTTGTAAAAACACTAAAACATTTCCAATTTTCAGGGAGAATGTGATTGACAAGCGCATTGAGAACGCCGTCTCTCAAATGCAGTCCGTGATCGAGCTCGGCCGAGTCATCCGTGACAGGAAGACTCTGCCGGTGAAGGTAAATCAACCATTTTATAGTCTAGTCCAGCTGGAACTAACACTGTACTGTGTGTGTATGGCAACTGCAGTATGAAAAAAACATGACCTTTATAAACATGAACTATGTTGCTGATTGATTACAATGATTGTCCTGTGCTTCAGTACCCGCTGAAGGAGGTGGTCGTCATTCACCAGGATCAAGAAGCTCTGAAAGACATCCAGTTGCTGCAGAAATACATCCTGGAAGTAAGTCAAATTAACCATTGACCTTTATATTAGGGTTTGCTCCCTAATATGATAGTAGGGGGAATACTTTGATGTGTACCTGGAATAATCATCAGACTGTATAATGCATATGTTCCTTTTTGACTGTACTTGAATGTATAATAGACTGAATTTATATTATTTACATGCAGTGTTTTCCCCAGAAAATTTGTTAGTTAAAATGGTATCTCTCCAGGGGGAGAGGACCGGGGAAGGGGTGTATTGGTGGGTATTAAGGATCGGTGTAACTCGGCCTGTCGCCATCACGTCTCCACCTCATTGTGAAGTGAAGTGAATTATATTTATATAGTGCTTTTTCTCTAGTGACTCAAAGCGCTTTACATAGTGAAACCCAATATCTAAGTTACATTCAAACCAGTGTGGGTGGCACTGGGAGCAGGTGGGCAAAGCGTCTTGCCCAAGGACACAACGGCAGTGACTAGGACGGCGGACGCGGGAATCGAACCTGCAACCCCCAAGTTGCCGGCACGGCCGCTCCACCAACCGAGCTAAACCGCTGCCACCACAGCCTGGGGGGAAATAGACTACAGACTGTGGTGAAGTAGGCCGGCTTTGTTGCGTGAAGAAGGCTACAACTGCTCCGTTTGCTGAATGGCGATATACGACGTATATCTCGATATTTTTTCCGTAAAGTTAAAAAAAAAAAGTCCTATTCATCTGACATTAAGTACGTCATTATTATGACTTACTAATTTACGAAGTCAAAATAATGACAAAATAATTTAAGTCAAAATAATGACTTGCAAAGTCAAATTAATAAGTAAACGTTTGCAATAAGCGTTTGAAAGAAAAAGTTAAAAGTGGGGCCCCATGCTGACATATGTTCAACTCCATCCATCCATCTATTTTCTACCGCTTATTCCCTCAATTCATCATGCATAATTTATTACAGCATTTGGGATCCCTGTAGTTGATTTTTATTATGTAAATGTTGTATTTTTATCAACATGTGATAGGGACCCTGCCATTCAAAACTAGACTATTCATCCCTGAGCACCATGGAGTTCATGTAGGCTTTATGATGCAGTTACATTATTATATCAACTCTGAGTACCTAGAAGGTAGAAAAGCGCTGTACAAGTATAACCCATTTAGCATTTACCATAACTATCGGAGACAGCTTCAGGAAACTCTTCTTCTAACATAATGTCCTTTTTTGCTGCTTCAACCCAGCTCAATCAACACAGCAAAAAATAAAGTGAAATAACTTAGTTGTTAACTGTAAGTCAACAATGCTTGTCTTTCTCTCAGACAGACAGGGCTTTGCTGTCTGTAACACACACGCACGCACACACACCGCAAAATGAGCTAACGTTACGCTAAAAGCTAATTAGCCTTCACCTCAAGGACTGCGAGCGAGCTGAGCTGCCGCTTATGTTTCTAGAACGTCAATGGGCTTATAGTGATGTTACTAGTAAGAGACTTGGAAGTGTTTATTATAATTTGGGAAGAGTCCGCTGCCTTATGCTCACCTGCTAAAAAACACCTTTCTGCTTATTCAACCGTCTCCTCTCTTCCTGTGCCGTGAGCACTGACGACATGTGCTCTGAATACGCACAGCTGATTGGCTGTTACATGCGCTCTGAATACACACTGCTGATTGGCTGTTACATGGGCTCTAAATACACACTGCTGATTGGCTGTTACCGCTCTGCGTGTAACCAATCAGATGGTTCTGTGGGTGGGACAATGCTGATTGCTGCAGAGACGTACTGACAGGCAGAGGCAGAACTAAGCGGAGCAGGTTGTTAAGACTTTGTTGTTAAGGCGGCCGCATTAACAACAAAGTGCTGCGGGACACCCTGCACATGTGAATGATGCTGTATAATAGACTATTTATATTATTCACATGTGAATAATGCTGTATGATAGACTATTTATATTTTTCACATTTGAATAATGCTGTATAATAGGCTGTATTTATATTATTCACATGTAAATAATGCTGTATAATAGACTGTATTTATATTATTCACATGTGAATAATGCTGTATAATAGACTGTATTTATATGATACACATGTAAAAAAATACCTATGTGTTTATTGTGAGTGAACTGTGGTGCTGAATTTAACCCAGTGATTAATAAAGTACTTTCTATTCTATTCTATTTCTATAAGCACCAGATGTACAAATGGTACCAATGTTAATCGTTTAGCTATCCACTGGTAGCTGAATTAAATTGAATCCTCTTATATCAGCAAGTCATCTACACGAAAAGGTCGGTCTGAATTTTCCAGCACAATTGCCAGGAGGGGCTCAAGCCCTGATCGGATGCATGAACAATACTATTATTTAAATAAACCACGCATTACTTTCTTTAGACCCAACAGAACTTAGTCATGGCCAAAAATATTGGCATCCCTGCATTTCTGTCAGATAATGCACCACTTCTCCCAGAAACTTGTTGAAGTTACAAATGTTTTTGGTAACCACGTTTATTTAATTTGTTTGCATTGGAACAACAAAAAAAAAATAAAAATCTGATATTATTTTACTCCTAACTTCCGGAAATGGACTGAACAAAATTATTGGCACCTTTTCAAAGTTGTTAGAAATAGTTGTCTTCTCAGTATGTGACGCTCTTTTAATTTGTAATTAAACTCACCTGTCGCAAGTAACAGGTGCTGGCAGTATAAAAATCACACTTTGCAGCCAGTTAAAATAGAGAAAGGTTGACTTAACCTTTGTGTTGTGTTTACCACACTTGAGAATGGAGAAAATAAAGATGAGCAAATAACTCTCAGAAAATTTGAGAATTACCATTGTGGAAACGCATGGACAAGCTCAAGGCTTCAAGTCCATTTCCAGAGATCTAAATGTTCCTGTGTCTACTGTGCGCAATGTCATCAAGAAGTTTTAAAGGCCAAGGCACTGTAGCTTACCTCCCTGGATGTGGACGGAGGACATAAATTGAAGAAAGACTGCAACAAAGGAGTTTTAGAATTGTGGATAAAGGACCTCGATCCACTTCCAAACAAATTCAAGCTGACCTGCAGAAACAGGGTCTGTCTATGGCAGGGGTAGGGAACCTAAGGCTCTCGAGCCAGATATGGGTCTTTTGATGACTGCAACTGGCTCTCAGATAAGTCTTAGCTGACATTGCTTAACGCGATAAGTAATGAATAATTTGGCTGGTAATCAGTGTTAAAAATAACGTAAAAATAATAATAAAACATTTTCATGCATTTTATTACATCCATCTGTTTCTACCGCACCTGTTCAAGAAGTCACATTAATAGTAAGAAGTATTTGATTTATTATTGGTTAGCTTCAGAATAACAATGTTATCAAAAATAATTCTTGGCATATTATACATTTTAAAATGTTGGTCTTACTTAAAAATGCACGCATTTACAAACCCCGTTTCCATATGAGTTGGGAAATTGTGTTAGATGTAGGTATAAACGAAATACAGTGATTTGCAAGTCATTTTCAACCCATATTCAGTTGAGTATGCTACAAAGACAACATATTTGATGTTCAAACTGATAGAATTTGATGCCAGCAACACGTGACAAAGAAGTTGGGAAAGGTGGCAATAAATACTGATAAAGTTGAGGAATGCTCATCAAACACTTATTTGGAACATCCCACAGGTGTGCAGGCTAATTGGGAACAGGTGGGTGCCAAGATTGGGTATAAAAACAACTTCCCAAAAAATGCTTAGTCTTTCACAAGAAAGGATGGGGCGAGGTATACCCCTTTGTCCACAACTGCATAAAGAAATAGTCAAAACAGTTCAAGAACAGCGTTTCTCAAAGTGCAATTGCAAGACATTTAGGTATATAAACATCTACGGTCCATCATATCATCAAAAGGTTCAGAGAATCTGGAGAAATCACTCCACGTAAGCGCCATGGCCGGAAACCAACATTGAATGATTGTGACCTTCGATCCCTCAGACCGGCACTGTATAAAAAAAAACATAAATCTCTAAAGGATATCACCACATGGGCTCAGGAACACTTCAGAAAACCACTGTCACTAAATACAGTTTGTCGCTACATCTGTCAGTGCAAGTTAAAGCTCTACTATGCAAAGCGAAAGCCATTTATCAACAACATCCAGAAACAGCGCCGGCTTTTCTGGGCCCGAGATCATCTACGAAGGACTGATGTAAAGTGGAACAGTGTTCTGTGGTCTCCCACTTCTCTTTTGTAAATCTTTATCAGCAAATATGGACATCGACATCAACAATACGATTTTCCTGAGTAGCTGGACAGGACAAAAAAAAAAAAAAAAAAAAGAAAACGCCCCCACAGCCACATGTATTTTGGCAATCTTGGGGAAAACTTTTATTACTCCATAAGTCAGCAGCCAATTTTGGAGCTTTTTAACCCGTTTGCTAAAAGAAGTTGTCTTGTATGTTCACTATGTTATTTAATGCTAACATTGTTTTTTGCTAGCAATTAGAAATGTTTAATATATTGCAAGATTTTCTGTTAAAAGCAATACTGATTTTTTTTGTACTACCTTTTATTTTGGAAAGTATCAAAATACATTTTGGTAACTGTACCGAATACAAAATATGGGGATGGTTACAATACGTTCAATAAATCACCAATAAATAAACGTGTGATTTTCTTAATAGGACCTGCCAAATATGAATGCATTTTGACCCTTGAATAAGAATGTACCCTCATGGTCCACATTATTGCATTTTGACTTTTAGTTTCACACACCCACAACATAGTGTCTCTTCATCCTTTGCAACTCCCAGAAACATCCAACCTCACAAAGACAGTGAATGGTTGGCTTGTAGAACATTGTATCTTGTGTGCAATCATTTCGTTCAGAGGGCGTCCAGCGCCTACCCCCTCCACAAACACCTCTTCGGTGGGCAGCACAGTGATACACTGACAGTATCGGCCCCTCATGCCACCCTCATAGTCTGTTTGGACAGGAGTATCCATACAAATGGCATCCGAGTACTACTAGTTACACAAATGTGTAAATGGCCCTCCGATGGCCACTTCCACCTTTTTGAGTGTAATTGCCTCCTGCTATCTTGTCTCCACTTGTGACATGACCATGCATATGGATGTTCCTTTTAAAAACTACCTGCAGGCTATTAGGAGCTCCGTTATTTCAGACTTGAACCTCTTTTTTTCTCCTCCTGCAGGAGCTCAACGTGCGGCAGCTGACAATATCGACGGACAAAGATAAGTACGGCATCTGTCTGAGAGCCGAACCGGACCACATGGTGTTAGGCAAGAGACTGAAGGGGGCATTCAAAGCCATTACCGCGTCAATCAAGGAGCTCAGCAGCCAAAAGCTTGAGGCCTTCCAGAAGAAAGGTACTACCGTTTTAATCCACTTAAGCTGTCTAAATTTTTAACAAGTTTTAAGGGACACTGTAAGTGTATGATGGAGGATTTCTCCTGTCACTCAGTTGGCAATGCTCTTAGGTGCTTGATCTTAGTCCACAATATGACTGCTCCAATAGGTTACCTTTTCTCTCTGTGACAATAAGAAAGATGCCAGTTTCTTTGTCAAAAGCCAGTGTTTTATCCTAATGGCTCAACATTTTAAACTTTACAAGCTCTGCTAATCTTAAAGTATGTTCAGTATTTTACAAAAGTATATGTATATCATCTCAAAGGATAATACTCCAGTGGAAATTTACTTAAGTTGGTCCCTTTTTTTGCTGTCCACCAACTTATCAGGTCCACTGTTCTTATTACTAACCCGCCTAAACCATCGTTGACTTGCATGGTTTTGAAACCAAATGACAGGCTAGGCTAGACCAGACCTAGGCATAATACTTTTAATAAGCTTTGAACAATAAGATTTTCAATCCAGTTCGATTGTCTCCAAATATTGTAGCTGCCAATTTGATGTGCAGTGCCATTTTCAAATTAGGGTGGACTTGAACTATACAAAGTATTCCAATGAATACAATATTCACTTTTGTGCATGCATGTATGAGTGTGCGTCTTTACACTATATTGCCAAAAGTATTTGGCCACCTGCCTAGACTCACATATAAACTTGAAATGCCATCACATTCCTAACCCATAGGGTTCAAAATGATGTCAGTCCACCTTTTGCAGCTATTACAGCTTCAACTCTTCTGGGAAGGCTGTCCACAAGGTTTCGGAGTGTGTTTATAGGAAGGCCTGGCTCTGTGTCCGTTCTAGTTCATCCCGAAGGTGTTCTATCGGGTTCAGGTCAGGATTCTGTGCAGGCCAGTCAAGTTCCTCCACACCAGATTCTGTCGTCTATGTCTTTATACACCTTGCTTTGTGCACTGCTGCACAGTCATGTTGGAAGAAGAAGGTGTCCGCTCCAAATGGTTTCCACTAGGTTGGGAGCATGGAATTTTCCAAAATGTTTTGGTATCCTGGTGCATTCAAAATTCCTTTCACTGAAACTAAGGGGCCAAGCCCAACTCCTGAAAAACAAACCCACACCATAATTCCTCCACCACCAAATTTCACACTCTGCACAATATAAATAAATAAATGATAAATGGGTTGTACTTGTATAGCGCTTTTCTACCTTCAAGGTACTCAAAGCGCTTTGACACTACTTCCACATTTACCCATTCACACACACATTCACACACTGATGGAGGGAGCTGCCATGCAAGGCGCCAACCAGCACCCATCAGGAGCAAGGGTGAAGTGTCTTGCTCAGGACACAACGGACGTGACGAGGTTGGTACTAGGTGGGATTTGAACCAGGGACCCTTGGGTTGCGCACGGCCACTATTCCACTGCGCCACGCCGTCCCAGTGTAGTGTAATGTAACATTTTTGTATAAACAGTGGTCGCCATTTGGGAGGCGTTTTTTTTTTTTTTTTGTCAACAGCCTCAGGTCGCCTCTTTACCTTTCAAGCTGAGAACAACAGCACAGCGCACTTCCCCCCTTCACAATAACAGCGCGGTGTGCCACATCCCATCTGACTGCACTAACAAAATAAATGTTTCATAAATGTACTTTGCACAAGCATAATGTACTTAAAGCACTTATTGATACATATAAAAAAAAATGTTTTGACCTAAAATACTGGTTAAAATTGTCCAAAGATTTATTGCACCAATAAATGTTTAGTTTTTTTTGCTTTGAAATACCTAAAATTTTATTAAATTGTATTTCATATAATCACAGCAGTATGATGATTATATGTGTATACATTAAAACATTGTTCTTCATACTGCATTAATATATGCTACTTTTAAACTTTCATGCAGAGAGGGAAATCACAACTAAGTCAATTGACCAAAAGTGTATTTATTAAAGTTATTAAGCAATGGCACAAACGTTGATGTCATTTCCAAAACAAAGTGTAAGACTGTCAGAGACATTTTAAGTCTCAAATAAAAATGAGCTGCATATCAGGAAATCAAATAGTATTTGTCCTTCACTAAGTGGTATGTTACTATAGTTATGAAATTCTCTTCATTCTTTAGCAAGTGACTTTTCAAATGATGCTACATATTAGCAGTAATGCTACTTTTTATAGCAACGCTCCCCCCCACACTTGACAAATTACGGTTTTCTGTTCGACATATTCCCACTTGAATCCGAACCACCGGCAGACGATGTAAACCCTGCTGTTTTTCTTGGGAATTAAGTCTTCCTTCATTTGTTACCAAATCCGCACCTTCTTTCTCTCGTACGGCTACGTTAGCAGCTAACGTTAGCCACGCCGCTACCTCTCTGCTCTGCGAGGGCGTGTATGTAACGTGTGACGTGTTTGTGACGTATGTAAGAATGTGCGCCTGCTTGTCTGTGAGAAGGACACATAGGAAAGAGCGAGGAGAGCCTGAAGTGTACGCCCGCAGTTAAAAGTCCTGCGTGAGAACGTATACTCGAATATTACGATATAGTTATTTTCTATATCGCACAGAGACAAACCCGCGATATATCGTGTATATCGATATATCGCCCAGCCCTGACTCGAATATCACGATATAGTCATTATCTATATCGCACAGAGACAAACCTGCGATATATCAAGTATATCGATACATTGCCCAGCCCTAACTGGAAGCATGTCAGTTATAGAATTTGTTTTTTTATACTTGAAGATGAATATGCATATGGATGTTCTCATTCATCATGTTATTGTTATTTTCATGACATTTGACTGATCAGTTGTCTTACACATTTGGCCTCTCTTCCGAGTAGTTTTCATCAGTTCATGCTCATAGACTTTGCCTGCACAGATGTAGTCTGAGTGCTTGGTGCCATGGTCCTAACTATTTATCCTCTAACACAGTGGTCCCCAACCTTTTTGTAGCTGCGGACCGGTCAACGCTTGAAAATTTGTCCCACGGACCGGGGGGGAGGGTTTTTTTTTTTTTTTCATAAAGAATTTACAATCATGTGTGCCTACCGACTGTATCCCTGCAGATTGTATTGATCTATATTGATATATAATGTATATATTGCGTTTTTATGTTGATTTAATAATTAGATGTTGTTTTTTTTAAAATTTCACTGGAAGAATAGCTTTTGTTCCTTTTGTGTCCGTCAACAAATGCCAATCATAGAATTTAATCATACGCTTAATCAACTCTAAATTAATCGTTCACACACTAAATCGAATTGCATTGAATTGCTCGGTTTTATAGTTTGTTTTTGAATCACATCGTAACCCATGTATCAAGATGTGCATCTAATCTTCTGTCAGAAAGAGATTTACATCCATAATAAATATACACACCGCAAGGACACAAATCGGTCCTATCCACTGACTACTCTAACGTATGTCCAAGTTTGCTTTCTAGTCTATTGTCCCATGGTTGTTGAAATGCGAATTGGACTGTGGGACCTCTTGTGCCAGTGAGCTAACAAGCTGCTGTCTGGATTAAACCAGTGCAATGTATCTCGTACCTCCAATTAGACAAGGAAGGAGGCGCAGAGCCCCCCAGAGTCTCTCGGGAAGGAAGCTGCCGGGGTCATCCGGACTGTGAAAACCTAGCATTTCCAATCACTCGGTCGGTTGTTTTGAAGTCTAGCCGGTCGGACAAGGGGAAAAGGTTGGCTGATGGATAGCGATGCCAATGGAAAAGGTGTGCACAGTGGCTCACACTGACAGTTCATTGATTAAGATGCATTTGAGCGAAGAAAAAAGCCAATTTTAACACACTGACTATTTCTACACAACTTACAGGAATCTTGTGTTAATCAATGAGCGCTCGCTCGGTTACTGCATCCTTCGCTTACATCTCACATTCAGTCCAGCGTCTACTTCTGACATTTTGAACTATTGGTAGCTGCTGAACTTGTTCAGTTTTATCAATCAGGCCAGAAACATTGCTTAGTTGTCTCCTTATTCGTACATTACCTTTTGATCCTGACGTTTTGACTCGGTGAGAGCGAGCAGAAAAGAGAAAAGGCATTCAGGAACTCAAAGCGTGAAGATGAAGGATTAGACAGATATGGAGTGACTCCCCCTACATCCCCTCCCCTCTTGCCTTAGGCTGTATAGAAGTGAAGAGGAGGACGTGGCCATGGTTTTTAGCAAGAACATAGAGCTGGTTAATTGCTGCCATGGGCAAACGTTTGGACGTAAACCTAAAGAGATGCGATCGAGCCTATTGTTAGATGCAGCCTGGAAGCATATCCTATTCTAAACTTTATTGTAATGCACCAATAATGTTTCACATTGATAAGTTTATGAGCATTTGGCATGTTTTCTTTTTGGTGTGAGTGCCAAGAATGTAGTGTATTTTCCGAACCGTAGGTAGCACAGGATTATAAGCGCAATGCCGATGAATAGTCTGTTTTTGATCTTTTTTCACATATTAGGCGCACCGGATTATAGGGCGCTTTAAAGGAGTCATTATTAATTTTGTAAATTTTAAATCACTTCTTTGTGGTCTACATAGCCTGTAATGGTAGTTATTTGGTCAAAATGTTGCATAGATGATGTTTTACAGATCATCTTCAAGCTGCTTTGTGACAGTCTCTTCCGAATGTGCCGCTTTGTGGGTGGTCTTATTTACGTGGCCGTCATCTTTGTTATAGCGGTGTAGCGTGCAAGGACGGGAGTGGAAGAAGTGTCAATAGAGGGAGCTAATTGTTTTAATGACATTCAGACTTAACCGAAATCAATAACGGAGCAGCATCGCCTCCTCTGCAAACAACCACTCCTGAAATGTGTTCCATAAAAAAACGTCCGACCTGAACTCTATGACTAAAGTTCCTTGGGTAAATAATGTAAACTCACTATACAGGTATGTTTTAGCGCTTCTATGGTGAGTTTACTGACAGATATAAGTAAGAACTTTACACTACTTTATATTAGAAATGGCAACAGTGGAGGATGAAATTCCCATTTCAAGAAGATAGAGAAAAAGAAGAAGCTTATCGACTCCGGTGTTGTCACTAACTACAAAGGCGGATACGCGCAATTTTGCAGGATTTATGCAGATCCCAAATACAGATCAGCAGGTACCAGAAGGTAAGAAAAGTTGCTTTTGCATAATATTGCAAAACAAAATTCCAGATAATGTCTTACCTTATACACACACCATAATTATACTCTTATGTATAATGCACCGACAATCCTTCAAGCGATGTGGCTTCATAGCTTACCAAAGTCGTACAAAAACATTTTGATAAATATTTGAGCGTTGTTGAATGTTTCATATTTTCAATGGAACATTTAAAATGTTGGTGTTGAGTCATATTGCCATCATATTGCAGTCGACATGTATCTCTTATGTTTGACTACCGTCTGCTGGTCACACTTATTAGACCATGTACAAAATAAAACAGCTTTGAGATTGGTAAGCTCAACCAAACGTATTCCTTACATTCAGCGCACCGGGTTATAAGGAATACTGTCGAGTTCTGAGAAAACAAAAGGATTTAAGTGCGCCTTATAGTCCGGAAAATATGGTAACGAAAAGCAAACAGCTGTAAATAATATTGAGCCGCTCAACATTCAAATGGCTCTTGTTATTGCAGCCTTCATAATAGGTTTTGAAAATAAATCTTCACCTTTGTGGACTGTTTTTCTTTTCGTTGTTTGCCTTAATTATGGTTTGAGTTACTTTGTTGCTGCCCCCTCCCACTACTGTGAGTGGAATGGAGTGTACAAAAAGACTGCTGGATACTGCTGTTTATGGTGTACATATCCTATGAGTCATACGTTGACATATGGTGTGTTTTAAATGCAGGGTCTATCGTGGTGGACGGCCATGAGCTTCACGAGGAGGACCTGAGGCTGATGTACACTTTCAACCAGAGCGGTGACTCAGCTGCGCAGTACGAAGCCCACTCTGACTCACAGGTGAAGTGTCTGGGTGTAATACATCAGTACAGTGTCTTGCACACACTACTTATAAAGGGTACCATGTTTCTTTTTCCTTGACGGTTAAAACATTATAAATATTTTAATGAATACTATTTTCAGGTTGTTTACTATATTGAAGTATTCAGGAAAAAAATCAAACATTTTACCAAAAGGTATGGAGGAGTTAAATGACTTAAAAGTATTATAGTGTTTTATTTTATTTAAGTCTTCCTCTGTAGACCGCAAACGAGTTGAAAATGGGGCAGCACGATGGACAGGGGTTGGTTCATGTGCCTCACAATACCGAGGTCCTGGGTAGTCCTGAGTTTAGTCCCGGGCTCGGGATCTTTCTGTTTGGTGTTTGCATGTTCTCCCCATGATTGCGCGGGTTCCCTGCGGGTACTCCGGCTTCCTCCCACTGCCAAAATCATGCACCTGGGGATAGGTTGATTGGCAACACTAAATTGGCCTTAGTGTGTGAATGTGATGTGTCTTTCTGTGTTTGCCTTGCGATAAGGTGGCAACTTGTCCAGGGTGTACGCCAGGGGTGTCAAACGTAAGATCCGGCCCGCGAACAGGTTTTATCCGGCCCGCGGGATGAGTTTGCCAAGTATACAAATTAACCTGAAATGTTTTAATGAAAAAAACAGCTCTTCTACATGTGTCTACTGGATGTTGCAATAGCAATTCTTTGTATCTCTGGATGATGGTACATATGTACAAAATAAACCACTTGATGTTAGTACATCAATTGAGGACAATGATCAAACTACATACATGGTATACTGTAATTCGATTTTGATATTTTTATTATCTTGATAGATTGAAAATGATCACCATTGAGTTGACTGATGAACATTATCACATCATTCATTCATAAAATATAAATAACGACAAATACAGATAGAATACTATTAACCGCAACATTGTAAGTGTAAAAAAACAACATTATGATTTGTACATTTTCAGAATGTGCTTCTTCTATTTTTAAACACAGAAAACAATCTGAAGATGTCTTTATTTTTAAGTTATTGTGCAGGGATTTTACCAGTCCGGCCCACTTGGGAGTAGATTTTTCTCTATGTGGCCCCCGATCTAAAATTAGTTTGACACCCCTGGTGTACGCCGTGTTCTGCCCGAATGCAACTGAAATAGGCTCCAGCACCCTCCGCGACCCCAAAAGGGACAAGCGGTAGAAAATGGATGGATGGATGGAGTTGAAACTGAACCAACACTGCCTCTTCCGGTTGCAGCCAACTGTTTTGCCTCTATTACTTCAAAACCTTATCAATCAGAAATACTTTCGACAAGGAACTATTTCTTAATTCAATTAATCCAGAGGTTCTAAACCTTTTCGACCTCGGGGTCCAACTTTTCCACTACAGAGGGCCCAGCGGCCTACTCAAATATTAACACTGAATTAGTAATCTTACTCTTAATTTTAATTGTTTTCAATAATTATATAACTTACTGAAAGTTTAAATCCTTATCAAATGATATAAAAACACGTGTTAATCACAAAGATTATTATTTAAAACACAGACCTTACCCATTAGGAAAAGTCATTAACCCATGTTGATTATATATACTTGTTCTTTAAAGCTGACTTTGGCCCCTTCTACACTAAGTTTATTCATGGTAAATCCCACCTAACCTTATCCTTGTCCACACACACACACACACACACACACACACACAACGCCACCCTTTAGGACCCACCACCCCTCAGTCCGCCAGCGCAACGCGACCTAGTACGCATGCGTGAAAAAAAATGCGCTCGTCATAGTTACCTCTGACCTGGAAGTGTATCCTTACCCTGTGTTTCAATGTAGACTATTGCCCCCTTTTTTTCACAGTAAACCTTGTTTGCCTCACCATCAGCAGCTGTTAGACTATTGTAGTAAATCACACCTGAGCCATCATACATGAACCATATATTTAATGGATGTGTGAAAGTAAACAATGTGATGAACATTTTAAAACACTCAATGTAGGGTTCTAGATATCTGGTCAGGACACTGTGCTTGTAGGCTGAAATTGGCATTCGAACTTGACGGCCGCAACCACTTCATGGCTTCACAAAAGTTATGGAGTACAAAAATAGATGTTAAGTAATCGCTCGACATACGTCACAGACAATAACTGATAATCTGCTTTGCCAGTCCAAATGCATTCGCTGTTTTCCCTCGTCCACGGGAGTCCGCATTTTCGTTGTCTCCCCTTTGACAAATGGACAATTTTTTTCGCTAAGTAGAATCACAGCTGACCTGGACATTTAAAAGTTCTCTTGCCGTTCTGCTGGCACAACACATTCCTTGACAAACATATCCCATCAGGCTGCCGTTCTTGCAGGCATTATCCAAAACCGTCGCCCAACATTGCCGTGTTGCCGTCTAAAATGTGTTTTACCTGAAATAGTTTCAATCGGCCGTTTCCTTCTTTTAATGCACGGGTCGGGAACCTAAAGGGCTGAGAGAGCCATGAAAGCATGGCCCAAATCCAATGGTCAAATCAAGTACAGAACCAGACAAACGTAAAAAAGCATTTTTTTTCAAGATTGTCTTTGTGTAGCAGACTATTTGTTGAGATACGACCAAATTTCAATGGTCAAATCAACATCAGAACCCGAAATATGTAATCATTTGACAGCACCAATATAACCGATAATTCCTCAATAACCATGTAAAAGTTAAAGTACCAATGATTGTCACACAAACACTAGGTGTGGCGAAATTATTCTCTGCATTTGACCCATCATCCTTGATCACCCCTGGGAGGTGAGGGGAGCAGTGGGCAGCAGCGGGGGGCGTGGCCGGGAATCACTTTTGGTGATTTAACCCCCAATTCCAACCCTTGCTGAGTGCCAAACAGGGAGGTAATGGGTCCCGTTTTTATAGTCTTTGGTATGACTCGGCCGGGGTTTGAACTCACAACCTACCGATCTCAGAGTGGACACTAACCAATAGGCCACTGAGTAGGTCAACCTTAGCCCTAACCTTAGGGCAGGGGTCGACAACCAAAGAGCCATTTTGACCCGTTTCACAAAATATAGAAGACGCGGTGGTGTAAAATATAGTCAGGAATAGTCATGGATGCAAAGGATTCTGGGTATTTGTGGTGTTGCATTTATGTTGTGTTACTGTGAGGATGTTCTCCCGAAATGTGTTTGTCATTCTTGTTTGGTGTGGGTTCGCAGTGTGGTGCATATTAGTAAGAGTGTTAAAGTTGTTTATATCACAACCTTAAGTGTAACCTGTATCACCCAGTATGCCTTGCAATCTCGTACATGTGACGATAGAGGCAGCGAAATGCATGTGTCCGATTGGCACGCAGATAGTATTGCATGAAAGGCAGGCGCGATGAGATGTTGTAGAGGACGTTAAAAGTAAAGCCATCACAGCACGCCCTCAACGTTGTAGTCCGAGTGAAAATCTGAGAACGTTGACCCCGGGTGATGTCCGGGAGAGGCACCGAAATCCGGAATCCCCCCGTAACAGTCTGGGGGGGTCGGCAATTATGCAGCTGAGCCGCATCAGAGGTGCCGACCCCCTCCTTAGGGGGTGTTAGCCACACTCCCTTGGATAGCCACTCCCACCAAAAAACGTGCATTTCATTGTCCAACTGGCGCAACTCGAGGCACAATTATATCACAGAGAAACATTTATAGTTGCATTTCAATGATGTGCTGTATTTGAATATTTAAATAGTCACTTTAATACACGTGGGCGAACATTTGAAATCTTACTGACAACAGTAGTCATGATGCACACAAGTACAAAACCACCAAGATTGAGATTGTGACGGGCAGAGAACAAATTATAGTGTGCCCGCCCGCGTCTTACAGCCTTCTCTCACACACCACGAGTGCAATGCAGGGAATCATCTCTCAGCTAAGTGGAAACCAGCACGTCTGGCTTTCCCACAGGCCATCACTAATCAGTGCTCTACCAAGCGTATATATATATATACACCCACACACGCACGCACACACAGCGCACAACTGCACGATAATACCAGTTTACCGAGCTACTTTTTTAATTTGCCGCTATTCTCGCCTGCTCTTTCCTTCTCTACCTCCCATCTGTCTGCAGCGCTCTCGGCTCAGTGTTGCCCTCACCCCCGTCGCCTCTTTCCCTTCCCCTCCCATCTGCATATACTTGCCTCTTCACACAAAGATCATGAGAAATTGATGCATAAGTTCAACCTGTGCCTTGCACACTCAAACCATGGGAACCTATTGCTGCAACTTTGCGATATCCGCACAAAAGCCTCAATAATAATTTTCAACCCATATTTAGTTGAATGTGCTACAAAGACAACATATTGATGTTCAAACTGATAAACTTTTTTTTTTGCAAATAATCATTAACTTTAGAATTTGATGCCAGTAACACGTGACATCAAGTTGGGGAAGGTGGCAATAAATACTGATTAAGTTGAGGAATGCTCATCAAACACCTATTTGGAACATCCCACAGGTGTGCAGGCTAATTGGGAACAGGTGGGTGCCATGATTGGGTATAAAAACAGCTTCCCAAAAAATGCTCAGTCGTTCACAAGAAAGGATGGGGCGAGGTACACCCCTTTTGTCCTCAACTGCGTGAGCAAATAGTCAATCAGTTTAAGAACAACGATTCTTAAAGTGCAATTGCAAGAAATTTAGGGAATTCAACATCTACGATCCATAATATCATCAAAAGGTTCAGAGAATCTGGAGAAATCACTCCACGTAAGCGGCATGGCCGAAAACCAACATTGAATGACCGTGACCTTCGATCCCTCAGACGGCCCTGTATCAAAAACCAACATCAATCTCTAAAGGATATCACCACATGGGCTCAGGAACACTTCAGAAAACCACTGTCACTAAATACAGTTTGTCACTACATCTGTAAGTGCAAGTTAAAGCTGATGTAACACAGTGGTGAACATGCCCTTTCCGAACTACTTTGGCACGTGTTGCAGCCATGAAATTCTAAGTTAAGTATTATTTGCAAAAAACAAAATTAAGTTTATGAAAAGTATCAGAGTACCGAAAAGTATCGAAATACATTTTGGTACCGGTACCAAAATATTGGTATCGGGACAACAATAGTGCTTAGATGTGTGTAGCTGCTAGCTTGTAGTACCCTGTAGCCTATAAGTACCATGTTTACCTTTTGTAAATTACTTCACCAAAAGTAAAAGAAAATACCAACTTTTGTGTGCTTATGAAGGACATTATGTTAATGACGATTAAATGCATGGCCAATTGTCCATATAATCCGATTTTTTTCTTTCTGATATCAGACTTATATCGGATTGGAACAGCCTTGTTTACCATAAAAAAATATTGTAAATCTAATTCATTTGCTCCAGATATCCAAAATTGTATCGCAATCAACAAAATGTATAATTATTGTCGCTCATCACCAATAATCGGTCTCTCTTTCGTATTCTTGTTCTGGCTGTGCTGCGTAGGTGCTTGTGCTGCTGGACGTCAGCCCCGACCAGTCCATGATGGATGAGGGCGTGGCCAGGGAGGTCATCAACCGCATTCAGAAACTACGCAAAAAGGTGGGGCGTCTTTTTTTCGAGGAGCAAAACTAATTCTTACAGACTGTCAACACTCCCCTATTGATTGTGGCTACTAGTGCTTAATGAATTACATCATGTTTTTTTATCGGTGCAATGATGACATTCTGCCTTCACAGGGATATTAATGCTCCGTTTTGACTGACAGTATCAGAGAGGTATCAATTTAACAGTAAAAATATACACTGTTTATTATGAATGCAGTTTGCCCGTATAAAGTAGCTCTGTTTTCATATTTATAAAAACAAACATTATTTATTTATTTATTTATTTTTTTAATATGTATACTTGTTCCAGCTATTAGGCTGTTCTAGTTTTTATTTTTATTTATTTTCATTATCTTTTTATTTTAATTTTTTTTAATACACTGTAGCACTTTGAGGTTGTTTACTCAATGTAAAGTGCATTTTACAAATAAAATGTATTATTATTATTATTAGTAATTAACAATATTACAAGAGTTTTCAAAGTGTTGCACACTGAGTCTCCCCTTAGAGCAGTGCTTCTCAAATATTTTTGGTACGCACCCATCTATAAAATTGTTATAACTTTACCTCTGCATAACATTGTAAGTTTATCAACATTAGGGGAAACAACCCACCTGGCTTTCCTCGTTCCCACCGTGGTTACTGTGAAGCCATGTGCTACATACGCTTTGTCATATTCTGGTAAGGCAGAATCATTTTCAACCCATATTCTATTTGAAAAGGACAGCCTTAGAGAACATAATAAAATTGGTGCCTGATAACTCATTAGAATAGAATAGAAGGCTGTATTGTCATCAGCCAGGATAGCATGACAGAAATACACTATGTTGCCAAAGGTATTTGGCCACCCATCCAAATGATCAGAATCAGGTGTCCTAATCACTTCGCTCGGCCACAGGTGTATAAAATCAAGCACTTTTTGTGAAAGAATGGGCCGCTCTCAGTGATTTCCAGCGTGGAACTGTCATAGGATGCCACCTGTGCAACAAATCCAGTCGTGACATTTCCAAGCTCCTAAATATTCCAAAGTCAACTGGCTGCTTTATTATCAGAAAATGGAAGAGTTTGGGAACAGCAGTAACTCAGCCACGAAGTGGTAGGCCAAGTAAACTGACAGAGGGGGGTCAGCGGATGCTGAAGCGCATAGAGCAAAGAGATCACTCCAGGATACCAAAACATTTTGGGCAATTCCATGCTCCCAACCTTATGGGAACGGTTTGGAGCGGGCCCCTTCCTCTTCCAACATGACTGTGCACCAGTGCATAAAGTAAGGTCCATAAAGACATTGATGACAAAGTCTGGTGTGGATGAATTTGACTGGCCTGCACAGAGTCTTGACCTGAACCCGATCGAACACCTCTGGGATGAATTAGAACGTAGACTGAGAGCCAGGCCTTCTCGACCAACATCAGTGTGTGACCTCACCGATGCGCTTTTGGAAGAATGGTCCGAAAACTCATATAAACACACTCCGCAACCTTGTGGACAGCCTTCCCAGGAGAGTTGAAGCTGTAAAAGGTGGACAGACATCATATTGAACCCTATGGGTTAGGAATGTGATTGCACTTCAAGTTCATATGTGAGTCAAGGCAGGGGGCCAAATATATAGTGTATCTACCCGATACTCATTGTGCACCCCGAATAATAATTTATCATTTACACAATAATTAGTTTTTGTTACAGGTTTTTATGGAAATATTTAGTGAGTGTATATTGTATTTTGTCAAACTTCTGATAGTCAACACAATCAATCAAAAGTAAACAAACACCAAATTGGTTGCATAATTAAAGCAGAATTTGTCTTTTAACTCTACAATTTCCATCCAGCATTAACTGAGTTGTTTGTTGTTTTTCCTCCTTCCTTTGATCCCCCACCGCGCCCCCTTTACTCAACTTCATTTTTACGGCTCTCATGTTAATTTGATTGGTTGCGAAATCTTTCCGTTTGCGCGTCACAGTTAGACGTTTTTCTCTCCATCATAAGGCAGGATTAATGGCAGCTTAATTAGAGTCTGGCCCCTTTCAGATTCTCGCATCGGCGCTTTGAAGTGCTCTGCGGAGTAAAGACGGATTAGCCAGCAGCCTCTTGTTTTCTCAAGAAACAAACAGGGTTTTTTTTTTTTTTCCGTCCACACAGTAGTAACAACAGCAGCAGCAATAGCAGCGTTGTTGGTTGGATCCCGGCCAGGCTGCATTCCAACTCTTATTTCAAACCGCGATCGGTAAGGAATTTTCCACCGCAAGGAAGGGACTTAGTTTACAAGCGTCCTTTATATGTGGGGTAGTACTGCGTTTTATTTGTGTGCACGTACAGTAGGTATTGTTATCAGCTTATGCAAGGCTGGGAAGCAGGAGGTCAACTCCTTATTTATAACGATCTTCTCTACTGACTGGAGTTCTCCCTGTTTTTAACTATCCACACTCTCGCGTGCACGCACACGCACACGCACACACACACACACACACACACACACACACACACAAGTGGTAGCCCCCATCAGCAAAGGGTCAGTACCTTGACTTGGCAGAAAAAGCCTATAAACCTTTCTCCATTGATTGACTGCTCCTCTGTAACCAACTGTATTTCTCTGTCCTTGAGCTGCGTGCTGCAATTGCAGTATATACAGTAGTTACCGTCATGAAATTGCACCGGCCTGCACTTACAGAGTTGGATGAAATCAATGTTTTTTCAGCATGTCACCCAATAAATAAATACAAATCTACTCTCAATGCATTTATTGGTTCTCACACGTTTTGTTCTTTCTAATCCTACCATCTCATGTCTTACTAGATATTTCCATAAAAACCTGTAACAAAAACTCATTATTGTGTAAATAATAAATTATTATTAGGGGTGCACAATGAGGATTGGGTCGATACACTATATTGCCAAAAGTATTTGGCCCCCTGCCTTGACTCACATATTGAAGTGCAATCACATTCCTAACCCATAGGGTTCAATATGATGTCTGTCCACCTTTTACAGCTTCAACTCTTCTGGGAAGGTTGCAGAGTGTGTTTATATGAGTTTTCGGACCATTCTTCCAAAAGCGCATTGGTGAGGTCACACACTGATGTTGGTGGAGAAGGCCTGGCTCTCAGTCTCCGTTCTAATTCATCCCAGAGGTGTTCGATCGGGTTCAGGTCAAGACTCTGTGCAGGCCAGTCAAGTTCATCCACACCAGACTTTGTCATCAATGTCTTTATGGACCTTGCTTTATACACTGGTGCACAGTCATGTTGGAAGAGGAAGGGGCCCGCTCCAAACTGTTCCCATAAGGTTGGGAGCATGGAATTGCCCAAAATGTTTTTTTTTTGCATACCAGAATATGACAAACCATATGTAGCAAATTGTTTCACAGTAACCACGGTGGGAACGAGGAAAGCCAGGGGGGTTGTTTTCCCTTAATGTTAATAAGAGGTAAAGTTATAACAATTTTATAGATGGGGGCGTACCAGAAATATTTCAGAAGCACTGCTCTAAGGGTGTGCAACACTTTGAAAACTGTGATATTAATCTAGGGCTGGGCGATATATCGAGTTTGTAAGATATATTGATGTATTTTTAAACGATATGAATTAAGAAAATATAGTAATATCGATGTCGTTTATTTCACGTTAAAATTCCCAAATGCCGCCTATATGTTGTGTTCCTTGTTCTCCCCCGCTTCTTCTCCATGGGCTACTAAACCCCTTCCTCCTTCCAAGACATGCTTGCACGTATAAGAACATCCATGATTGATTCGTTGTTTACTATGATGAGTCACGATTGGCTAGGGACAGGCCAATCAGAGGCAAGATAGGGCGGGTCATCAAACCAGAAAGGGAATTAATAAGTGCCTGCCTGCCTGCAAATTAATTTTTTAATGAGTTTGGTACATTTGTATTATGTTCACAGCTATGTTATTTATTTTACGTAGAAAAAAATGTTTTCTATTTTAATTCATGTTATTTAATTCTGTACTACGTAAACAGTTTCTTTTCTGTGCTGTTAATACCTATCTTGACTAACTGGGTTAATACAAGTGCCACTGACTGTTTGCAGTACAGTTGTCATTCACTGAATATCGCTCAAAAATAAATATCTTTAGATGTATACCTTCACCGAAAATTATATCGAGATATATATCAAATATCGAGTTTAAGTAAAATTATATCGAGAGATACTTTTTTGTCCATATCGCCCAGCCCTATGTTAATCCCATCATCCATACCGTCCTTCTTGCAGGTAACCGCTTCCTCCGGATGTATCACCGTAGAAAACCTTTTGCATCATTTTCTAATAAAAAACAACAACACTTATTATACTCATGCCCTGTTTCTCACCTAGGGCCAGTTGGTGCCATCCGACCAGATAACGGTGTACTACCGCTGTCATCCAGAGGGGGAGTACTTGGACTCTGTAATCAAGGCCCACACCGACTTTATTCTGGCAACGACGAAAGCTCCCCTCATGACTTTTCCAGTACCTAAGGCTGCTAGCATCATTATCGAGGAGAAGATGCCGGTATGAGCGCAAACGTACACAGTGTTACACCTCCAAAGGTGTTTAAACGATTGTTGTGTTTTTTTTTTGTTGCTTTTATGGCGCCACCACAGAAGTATACCAAATATAAAATTAAAGCTAAAATGGACAGGAAGGTACGTGTAATGCTGACCATGCCTGGGAATAGTCTTTCATTCAGTGTCATTGTATGCTTAGGACAGGGGTCGGCAACCCAAAATGTTGAAAAGCCACATTGGACCAAAAATCTAAAAGATAATTCTGTCTGGAGCCGCAAAAAATTAAAAGCCTTATATAAGTGTTATAATGAAGGCAACACATGACGTGTATATATTAGCTATATTAGCCTACAATCAAAAACTGGCGCAAATTTTTGTTGGGAGAAATGTCGTATTTTAATTCAACTTTGTAAATCATTAGTAAAACAGGGGCTTCTCACAGGATGAGATAACTCCTGGAAATTACTGGTTTAGAATGCCCATAGGTATATATGTGTGTGTCCAAGTTTAAGGAAACAGCAGGCTGTCTTCTTCTAATGTATTTATTACAATCTTTGCAAGCTGGGTGGTCTGAAACAACATGGGACACAAACAACTATGAGAAATGCAGCCAATATTACATAGATAATGTGTCATGTGACATTCAAATATAAATTATACACAGAGGACATAAGTAAAGGAAATTAAATGATCTCAAAAATACCTACAAACAAGGCATACTTGATACCATATGTACATACAGCTAGCCTAAATTGCATGTTAGCATCAAATAGCTTGCCATTATGCACTGACCAAATATGGCTGATTAGCACTCCAGCAAGTCAATCGCATCAACAAAGATCACTTTTGCGCATTCAAGCACAGAATAAAACATTTGGTGGACAAAATGAGACAAAGGAGTGGTATAAAATTTGTCTTTCTGTGGCTGCGTCGGAAAAAGCTTTAATAAAGTAATAAAGTACTTGCATATTTTAACATAAAAACAATATATAAAATGTTTCAGTAAAAACAACTTAAAAACAAGATTTTTTTAATGAATATTTAGGCCTACTATGCTTCTGTATTTTCATGTTGGTCATTATGGTGGTGCTTACAGAACAAAGTGTTTTCTGAAACGCTACTTGGTGAAAAAAGTTTGAGAACCACTGCCTTATGGGATAAAAGAACACAAATAAATGGGAACCAGACCAAGAAATAATTCATATATAAAACACAACCATCGAGAAAATCTACGTACTGATAAAGATGGACAATTTGCCTTTGCATATAAAAGAAAAAAACACAGTTTTGATAGATTCAATTGTCTGACATTGTGATGCCAACTGTAAATCAGGCACTATACATACAATGGAACCAACTACAATTTGGCGTTCAATCAGCAAAACATGCCTTAAAAGTAAAAAAAAACATTTTTTTCCAAATGCACCGTAGTCAAAAAGAACATACGGGAACCAAATTTGGCCCGCCACATTGTATTTATGGCCCACAAAAGCCTACAAATAATGTGACCGTTTTTTTTCTGTTGTCAAAACTCATTTGAAATAGATCAAACTGTAGTTTTATACATTAACATGTAGACAGACATCACTAATATACACTGGTAAAATACAACTGTTTTCAATTAATTTTTTAGGCCCAATATGCAACTGTATTTTGATATTGGTCATCATGGTGGTGCTTGGAGAACCAAGTGATTTCTGAAATGGTACTTGTTGAAAGAAGTCTGAAAACCACTGCCTTATGGGATGAATTGCTTTGAAGTCAATACAACTGTGTCATTGTGTTCGACATTGGAGGTTCTACTGTGTTACCAAAAATATACAATTGTTAGCCTGTATTGAATGACATGTGTTTCCCCTTTTTTTTCTCTCTCTTTTTCGATCATGTTTGGTGCAGCTGAAGGGCTCACACTTGGAGCTAACGATTATAAAGGGATCTTCAGGGCCTAGGGCTCCTTTAAACGGACCGGCGTGTGCTTACGTCAACCTCAAAGTGACCGTCAAGGGCAAAGAGCAAGGTTGAAGATAAAAAGACGGAAATGCACACTGCTTGTTGATTCTGATTTTATTTGGTTTCCCATATATCCTGCTTCCCTATTCAGAGGGTGTGGTGCTGCTAGAGAACCCCAAAGGTGATAACGTTCTGGGGTTGGACAAGTTGAAGAAAGTGTGCGGCAACATTTTTGGAACCAACAACGCCATACTTAGAGTCTTTCACGACGGCAAAGGTGAACACTTTTTGTCTCAGATGTTACACTATTTCAACACAAACTGCGTTCAAATGAACAACAATGATAATGTGTTGTAAACATCTTCTTTCCACAGAGTTGACCAAAACAACAAATTTGCAGACTCTGAGCGGCAAAACCTTGTTGATGACGACAGACTCCGCCTCCCCCGGTCCTGACCCCAACAGCAGCGCCCCCTCGTGTCCTTACGTTAACCTGGTGCTCTGCAACGCACAGCCAGCTGGTAAGAAAACAAATTAAAAAAAGAATCACAATTCCGACAAATATAAACCACTTTAGTGCAACCTCTTTAAATCGTACAATTCGAAATATAAGCTGCCATGCCTAGTGTCACACAAGACCTTTCTAAATTGTAGGCTTTGGGAGCCTTCCAATTGTACTATGAAGTCAGTCCGCACAAAGTCGAGGAGTTCTAGGATATAGAAGCTTCTGTAATATCCATTATTAGCACTTAAGACTATTTTTTTCGTTGCACTAAAACATCTGTAAACATATTGTAGGACATTTATTTATACAAAACTCAAAACCAGTGAAGTTGGCACATTGTGTAAATGGTTAATAAAAACAGAATACAATGATTTGCAAATCATTTTTAGCTTATATTCAATTGAAAATACACTGCAAAGAAAATATATTTAATGTTCGAACTGGTAAACTTTATTTTTTGCAAATATTAGCTCGTTTGGAATTTGATGCCTGCATCATGTTTCAAAAAAGCTGGCACAAATGGCAAAAAAGACTGAGAAAGTTGAGGAATGCTCATCAAACTTGATTGGAACCTCCCACAGGTGAACAGGCTATTTGGGAACAGGTGGGTGCCACGATTGGGTATAAAAGCAGCTTCCATGGCATGCTGAGTAATTCACAAACAATGATGGGGCAAGGGTCACCACTTTGTGAACAAATGCGTGTGCAAATTGTCGAACAGTTTAAAAACATTTCTCAACCAGCTATTGCAAGGAATTTACGGATTTCACCATGTACGGTCCGTAATATCATCAAAAGGTCCAGAGAATCTGGAGAAATCACTGCACATTGAATGCCCGTGACCTTCGATCCCTCAGGCGGTACTGCATCAAACAGCGACATTGGTGTGTAAAGGATATAGGGATGTCCTGATCCAGGTTTTTGCACTTCCGATCCGATACCGATACTGGCCTATCCAAGCATGTATTAAAGTTTAAAGTTATTTAGCCTACTTAGTTGTCAAATTCATGTTGAAAAGGGTTTTAGTACTCTTGATAACAACTAGCTAGCTGAATTAGGTAAGTTTGAATAATACACAGTGGTTGGTAACAAGAAACTGACCTGTTTATTCAAGGATAAACACAAAATAGACAAAATTATACATGACAAACAGAAATGGCATCATTAAACAGTAAAAAAGTGAACAGTATAAAGTGAAAATAATGCTGTGAACATTATTAAAAAAAAGCAAAACACTGAAACAACCTGAGTGGGATAAAATGTCTATAACTCAGCATCAATAGTTGCTCTTGAACAAGTGTAACCTTAAAAAAAAAAAAAACTATCTACACACTCCCTTCCATTGTGTGGCCCCCTGACTGCAGTCCCAGTCAGGGGGTGTTCTAACAAAGACGAGCTCTTCAAGATGCTCAGGTGTCAGCGTGCTTCTGTGTTCATCAATGATGAACACAGGAGCTGTGTTAGCTGTGTATAGCTGATGTCCTAAAAAGCCTCTTACTCTCAAGAGTCATTAACATGTCTTACAACTTTACCACCACGCTTGACTTTATTGTGGCATGTTTTGCACTCCACCTCTTCATCTTTTTCGTTTTGTAGAGTAAAATAATCCCACACAGCTGACATTTTTACCGTAACTTTTAATCCACATGGCCGTCAACGGTTAGCACAAAGACCTGTGGATTTGTTGAAGGTGTGCTGGAAAATGCGGAACGGCACTTAGGGAGCAGCAGAAAATTGGAATGTATTATTTAAATCGGTGTGCTGGAAAACACAGACCAGAGTTTTTTAAAAACTGGATCTGGATCGGCATTTTCCAATGCCTTGCCGATACGCATTTTTTTGCTAATATCGGCGGCCGATCCGATCCAAATATCGGATCGGAACAACCCTAAAAGGATATCACCATATGGGCTCAGGAACACTTCAGAAAACCACTTTCAGTAACTACAGTTGGTTGCTACATCTGTAAGTGCAAGTTAAAACTCTACCATGCAAAGCGAAAGCCATTTATCAACAACACCCAAAAACGCC
Organism: Nerophis ophidion; assembly: GCF_033978795.1. Lineage (NCBI taxonomy): Eukaryota > Metazoa > Chordata > Actinopteri > Syngnathiformes > Syngnathidae > Nerophis > Nerophis ophidion. The sequence continues at coordinate 61,796,213 of NC_084612.1, forward strand.
GCCGGCTTCGCTGGGCCTGGACTCATCTATAGAATGGAACCTTCATTTAACCTGATAAGAAACCCATTGAGATCAAGATCTCTATCACAAGGGTGACCTGGCCAAGAGGTCAACATCACATGTCACATAACAGTTTCAAAAAAGTAATACGTTAAGACATACATTTTAAAATACATAAAAGAGAACTGTAAAACAATAAAGATTTACAACTTTTGAAAACACAGACACTGTGCAAACGTCTTGCGCTGTCTGACCCTCAGGATAGAACGGAAGATGGACTTGTCAGTGATCTGACGAGTCCCCATTGAAGACTGTGTAGCGCATTATGAAGCGTAAATTACGACAATAGGGAGCCCGGACTATTTGACAACTTAAGCTGTAAATCAAGCAGGAGTGGGAAAGAATTCCACCTGAAGTTTCTAAAATTGCGCTCCTCAGTTCATAAATGTTTACTGAGTGTTGTTAAAAGGAAAGGCCATGTAACACAGTGGCAATAACGCCCCTGTGCCAACTTTTTTGTAATGTGTCTAAGTTATCTTATCTTTGCATTCTATTTAATTTAATATGAGTTGAAAAGGATATGAAAATCATTGTATTCTGTTTTTATTCATGATTTCCGCAACGGGCCAACTTAACTGGTTTTGGGTTTTGTAGTAATGTTACGGTATTGTGAATCTAATTTTTTCATGTCTTTCATACGTTTTATATTACTAGCAATGGCCTCATTGGGTTACCTCTTCATCCACCGTATCTGAGGATTGCAGAAAGAGTGCATATTTTTCCATAATTGTTTATATTTAGATAAGGAAAGCACATAAGTAGCTTTCATGAATGTGGCCATGTTGATTTCCGACTTCATAACTGGAACGCTTTAAACTTGGCCATGACATCTTTCCCAGCTCCGACTTCCAGTTTACGAGGTTACTGGAACGCACCGTTTTTCTTAAGCACAAGCTGCCCTAACTTTGGAGTTTGGGTGTCAAGAAAAAACACTCAACATTCAAGCTTTGTTTTTTGTTTTCGTATAGTATGGCCTTTAATGTGTGTACAAGTAAAGTGATTTAATTATTTTTTTATTTAAGATATTTTATAGCCCCTACAAACGAGCCCCATCCATCCATCCATCCATCCATCCATCCATTTTTTCTACTCCAAGACACCTGCGGGGGGCTGGAGCCAGCTGCAGTTTTTTGTTGTTGTACACAACTCCAACTTAACTACATCAGCAGATACAATATATACCTATATGATACTAGTATTAAGTATTTTTAACAAAAATATGGAATTAGATAAATAATAACCACTGCTAGAAAAGTCATTTTTGCTGCAGCCCAATTTTCTATTTAATTCATTTAATGATAAAAACAATTTTCTTTGTCAGTAATTCTCCCCAAATATGGTATGATATATGAGCAAACTCCTCAACTGCGGCCACACCCCTCCCTTTTACTCCTCCTTGCAGTGGTTGTCGGTCGCTTGCAGTACGTCGCCTTTGCTTGCCTTTCTTGGCGTATTCCTGGTCCCTTTGTGTGTGTGCTTTTGCTACTGCATTGATCGAGTCGCACGACAAGCGAAAAGACACACTGCGGGTGTTAACACCCGCAGTGTGGGCGCATTAAATGAACGCCGCGAGTTTCATGTTTTCTGATTCAATCAAATAACGCGACAGAAATGGATGAACATAAGGACAACAGAAAATATATCTTCACCAAAAATTAAAACTTATTGTCAATATATTGACAAATAAGAGATTTCTTATGTAGTTAAAGAAGAACAGGCCAAAGCTCTCACTTTCCCATTCTTTCTGTAACTTCCAGGAAGAAATTATGTCCGCCAGCTTGAAAAAGGTCTCAATTTTAAGCCACGGAAAGGTGCCCAGCATAGACTTAGACAGACTTTATTGATCCACAAGGGAAATTGTTCCACACAGTAGCTCAGTTACAAAGGATGGAAAGTATAATGCAGGTATAAAGTAGACTAAAAATGTACCATAGTAGCAATATGAAATATAACATATGTAATATTATATATATAGTATATACTGATATATTATATCATTATATTGTAATCTATTTGTATATAATATATACAATATATAACAAATCCCAATTGCCATAGTACAAAATACTACAGTATATGTAACAGCTGCAGCATAAAAGAAAAGAAAAAGGGCAACATAAAATAGAGAGTAGATCCAGCAGAAAATATACATTATAAACAAAGAGAGGTAGCTAACATAGAAGCGGTCAGGTTATAGACAGATATCATCTATTGCTGTATGGTGAGTTACTGTACAACTGGAATGAAGGAGTTCTTGAATCCAACACTGTGGGAACGAAGCTAGAGGAGCCTGTTGGCGTCTGAGCTCCACTGTCTTTCAATTGTCTGGTGGAGTGGGTGGGCGGGATTGTCTATGATGGCGAGTAGTTTGTCCAGTGTCGCCCTGTCCCTCACTGACACGAACGCCTCCAACTGCGTGCTAATAGTTTGGCCGGCTTTCCGGATCCGTTTTTTCAATCCGGTTTAACTCCCTTTTGCTGGCGCTGCTCCCCCAACCAATCACTGCAAAGTACAGGGCACTGGCCACAACAGACTCAAAAAAGATCTCCAACAGCTTTGATTGATTGATTGAAACTTTTATTAATAGATAGCACAGTACAGTACATATTCTGTACATGGCGACAACAGACTCAAAAATATCTCCATCAGCTTTGATTGATTAATTGAAAAATGTATTAGTAGATTGCACAGGCAGTCAGTACATATTCTGTACAATTGTCCACTAAATGGTAACACCCGAATAAGTTTTTCGACTTGTTTAAGTCAATTCATTGCTGCACACATCAAAGTACCTAAACTTCCTCAGAAAAAAGTCTGCTAATGCCCTTCTTGTATACAGCTTTGCTGTTGTCCTTCCAGTCCAGTCTGCTGTTCAAAGGGACTCCCAGGTACTTGTACTGCCCCACTACTGCCACCTCCCAGCCCTGGATGTGGATGGGCTCTAAATAATTGTTTTATAAAAATTTTCAAGGTTCCTTACAAGCAGTATTAAAACCTTTTAACCGTCATAAATTTGTATTAAAATGAGTTGATGACGAGTTGTTGTAATGTAGAGAAACCCTATATTTTTCCAATATTTTAAATTGCAGATGTCGATGCTCCTCTTAGACACACCTTGTAAACGTGTTTGTGAAATCCCCTGATTAGTTTGGCGGTACATTAACCACAACATTAGCACTTCATAACATATTCTAATCATGTTTAGATACATTTTACTACAAATAAATATCTGCTACAAATATCGATTATCGGCCTCTGACTACCAATAATCAGTATCTGTATCGGCCTTGAAAAAAATCGATCAAGCTCTACTCTCCGGCCACACTCCGGACAAAGCATGCATTGAAAAACATCTGAGCATACCGCACTCATTTCCTCCAATGTCAAAGATTTGCATGTGTGATGCTTTTTCTTTGATAATTTTTGTGACAATCGTTCCTAAAAGACTCAATGATGGTTGTCAAGAGAAGAATGTGCAAGTTAGACAACACCACTCTCATTCAAAGCAATGCAGCATTGTCCCAATACTTTTGTCAAAATCATCACTTGTCCTCTCAGTAAAGGTGTGTGTTCCGTCCCAAATATTTCAGGATGGTGCGGTTTGACCTGGGACCAGACAATTTCAAAAGGAGACAATATTTTAAAATCTAACAGGTCAACCAGCGCCCAATAGCATTGGACTTTAGGTCTTTTTCCATGCATTGCTTGGTGGTTGTTGTGTATCAAAGCCCCTCCTTCTGGTCGGCTGTATCAATGTCCTCATTTGTAGACTAATTAGTAAAGTTTGTCTGCCTCCTGCAGAGTGCCAAACAGGAGAAGTGGCTACCCTCCTGCTGGTCAACCCAGCTGGCCAAAACGGGCTGGACTATTCGGACATGCTGTTAGAGGTTGCCAAAGTTTTTGGCCTGCGCAGCAGACGACTCAGACTGTACCTGGACCAGGAGCTCTGTCAAGGTAAGATGCATAGATGGTACTGTTTTGCTGTCTAGTTTAGACACTAATTTGGAAGTTGTAAGAATTTTGGAGAGGTAAATTGTCATATCAGCGAATGTGATAGACTCGTCTATGGTCAGGCGTGTGCAACGGTATGCAGCAGTCCGGGTTCAATACCTACTTCAGTTTTAAGGTCACGGTTTGTTTAAAGGGAACAAAATGCAAAACAAAAAACTGCTTACTTTTAATGATTTTCAAAATTAAGCCTAAAAACTTGCAAAGTACGAGACCATAGGCCTGGGGCAATAAAATCCACTGAGCGATGGATGAAAATAAACATGCTAATTTTGTTGTCCTCAATCAGTTTTGTGTGTGTTCGTTGTCCTCAAAACAAGATGAAAGATGGTTCACCGTTCTTAATAACTGGGCAGGTTTTTTTTACATAGTGGAACCAAACAAAAGGAAACACAACAAACTTGGATGCCCTCCTAAAACATAACCACCCAACCCAGTTTTCCCAATGTGGGAATTTTTTTTTTACCTTGAGTTGTTCAACATTTATTGAAATGTAGTTTTGTTTGACGAGACCTGATAATTCATCTACTCATTTCCTCCACTATCTGAATTGATTAGGTTTCCTTGTCATTTCTGAACACATGCCAAGTACTGAGACTGTAGTCAATCAATCAATGTCTACTTATATAGCCCTAAATCACGATAGTCTCAAAGGGCTGCACAAGCCACAACGACATCCTCGGCTTAGATCCCACATCAGGGCAAGAAAAAACTCAACCCAATGGGATGACAATGGAGGGGACCATAAACATTGGCCATAAACTGTTAGCTTCTACAGCAGGGGTGCCCAAAGGATATCAAATAAGGTATCCACAGGATATCAAATTGTACTAAATAAAGAGAGGGAGTAAATGTCGTAACAAAAGTGTCTGTATCTAAACCTGCCTCAGGATTATTAGCTTTGCAGCAGAGAGCTACACCTTCGAGGCGAGGCGGCGTGCCTGGCCTTGGTACGGAGAAGAATTAGCCCGGTTCCCCAACATTATTAGGAAAATATTTTTGTGTGCATAGAACTGTTTTTTAGAGAGAGGGAGATGTGGGAAGCCAAAATATATGACCAGCCATATTAAACACACAACAATGCACCAGGAAGCAGCAATAGCTTTCTAGTGACAACTAAAATTTTAAGCAGATAAAAATGATCTATTACACTCTAATGTTGGTCTTCTGTTTGAACACACAACATAGCCATTTTGTAATTGTTAACACAAATTAGGCCCATTTTGTATCAAAATATGATATTTAACAAAAGTGGAGACATTTTATGTGAAAAATGCATGCTAAGCAGCCGTGTAGTCAAATAGTACAATCTTATGCCTATAATATTTGTATAGCCTGGTTGGTAGAGTGGCCGTGCCAGCAGTTTTAGTGTTCCAGGTTCGATCCCCGCTTCCGCCATCCTAGTCACTGCCGTTGTGTCTTTGGACAAGACACTTTACCCACCTGCTCCCAGTGCCACCCACACTGGTTTAATTGTAATTTAGATATTGGGTTTCACTATGTATAAGCGTTTTGAGTCACTAGAGAAAAGCGCTATATTAATACACTTCGCTTCACTACAAGATGCTAAAATACATTTCCAAAATGGATAAAAACTGTAAGGTTTGAATAGTTCAGTGGGGTCCTTGGGTTGGCTCGCTTTGTGCAAGCTTTCGCCCTGGCATCGTGACAAAGTTGACGTCGTTAACAAGGTTTCCGTAGGTGACTCGGCATAAGAATCGTTAGTTTCCACAAGGGAGCAGTGAGGGGAGCCTCCTGCCCAAACGAACTGACAGAGGTGGCTCCCAGCTTCAGCCCAAGCTCTGTGTTCGACGACTGGAGCCTTGTGAGAGAGGAAGGGGGTTCAATATCCGACAATTCGACTGCACGCTTGATAGTCGGATCAGACTCTGGCGAATTGAATGATTTTGTTCCCATACTGTACCCAAAATGAACCGAACAGTGACCTAAAACCGAGGTACGTAGCGAACAGTATTGTTAAAGTACAGCCTATTTACCAAGTGGTGCGGCTCGGCTCGGATAAAAGAGCGGCAGACCATTAACTTGAGGGTTCCTAGTTCGAATCCGGTTTCCGCCTTCTACGTCACAGCTTTTGGGCAAGACACTTCACCCACCTGTGCCACCCGCCACTTGTGTAAATATAGCTTAAAGGTAGATAATGGGTCTCTCAATGTACAGCACTTTGAGTCAGTAGAGAAAAGGCACTATATAAATCACTTCACTACCAAATGTACAGACTGAAGAAGGAACGCATGTACCGTATTTTCCGGACTATAAGGTGCACTTAAAATCTTCTATTTTTCTCAAAACTCGACAGTGCGCCTTATAATCCAGTGCGCTTAATGTAAGAAATAATTTTGGTTGAGCTTACCCAACTCGAAGCTATATTATTTGTTACAAAGTGTAAAGATAAGTGTTAAAGTACCAATGATTGTCGCAGACTCACTAGATGTGGCGAAATTATTCTCTGCATTTGACCCATCTCCCTTGATCACCCCTGGGAGGTGAGGGGAGCAGTGAGCAGCAGCGGTGGCTGCGCCCGCGAATCATTTTTGTTGATTTCAAACCCAATTCCAACCCTTGATGCTGCGTGCCAAGCAGGGAGGTAATGGGTCCCATTTTTATAGTCTTTGGTATGACTCGGCCGGGGTTCGAACTCACAACCTACCGAACTCAGAGCAGACACTCTAACCACAAGGCCACTGAGTAGGTTAAGTGTGACCAGTTGATGGCAGTCATACATAAGAGATACATGTAGACTGCACTATGATGACAATATGTCTGAAGTAAACAACACCAATATTTTAAATGTTCTATTCAAAATACAGAACATTACACATGGCGCTCAAAAATCTATCAAACATGTTTTAGTAAGACTTTGGTAAGCTATGTAGCAGCACCGCTTAAAGGATTGTCGGCGCAATAAATTTGGAGTGATATTATGGTGTGTGTATATAAGGTAAGACATTTTATCTAGCGTTTTGTTTAGCAATATAATGCAAAAGCAACTTTTTTTTACCTTCTGGTACCTGCTGATCTGTATTTGGGATTTGTATAAGTCCCAAGAAATTGCGCACATCTGCCTTTTTAGTCCGTGGAGACACCGTAGTCGATAAGCTTCTTCTTTTTCTCTATCTTCTTGTTATGGGACATTCATCTTCTGCTGTTGCCATTTCTAATATAAAGTAGTGTAAAGTTCTTACTTTTATCTGTCAGTAAACTCGCCATGAAAGCGTTAAAACAAACCGGTGTAGTGAGTTTATATTATTCACCCAAGGAACTTTAGTTATTAGAGTTCCGGTCGGATGGTTTTCACAGGACACATTTCCTGTGTTATTGTTTCCGAATGAGGAGATGTTGCTCCGTTACTGATTGAACTAAAGTCTGAATGTCATTTAACAGTTAGCTCCATCTTTTGACACTTCTTCCACTCCCGTCCTTGCACGCTACACCGCTACAACAAAGATGACGGGGAGAAGACGCTGTCGAATGTGAGCCACGTAAATGAGACCGCCCACAAAACGGCGCATCGGTGAGCGACTGTCAGAAAGCGGCTTGAAGATGATCTGTAAAACATCATCTATGCAACATTTTAACCAAAGAACCAGCATTACATATGTAGACCACAAGGAAGCGTTTTACATTTAGAAAAAAAAAGAAAAAAAAATGACTTAGATACTGCGCCCTAGTATATGAAAACAGATCAAAAGTAGACCATTCATCGGCAGTGCGCCCTGTGGTCCGGAAAATACGGTACTGTTATAGCCCTAGTTGGTAAAATCACCTTCTTTTATGGACCCTTTTTATCGTAACACTTTTCTGCTGACTCACACTCACACAGTGAAGACTATTAACCAAGCCACTCGTCATCTTTTTTCTTTCAGAGGTGCCGGCAGATTCGCCAGTAAAATCTCTGGACACCAAAACTCTCTATGTGCGAGTTCTTCCCACTACGGCGGAATCCTAGAAACCCCCCCCTCCATGAGTTCCTCATGCACATTCTTAATAGCTACCACACAGGTTTTAAATCCACTTGACATTTTGAAGACTCTCAAAAGGGTTCATCGTCTTCTTGTTCATGTACTTTCACTTTTTTTTCAAGTCAGTCATATACTTTCCATGTCATGGTAGAAAAATTATCCATTGTACCAAAAATATTGTCTGACTTGAAAAAATTCAAAAGTATTTTTGAATACTCCATCTGGCCCCTAAAAGCACACTGTTAATGTGTTTTTAATCCAGTTCAATGCTAAAACTAAACAAAGTGGAGGTATCGAAGTTATTACAGCTGCGGCAATCAATCAGGGCAAACCAATTTGTCACACACAAACACTGTGGTAATATTTAACAGATAATCCTTTCATTGCTTTCTAAATCCTCATTTAAAAGTTGAAATGAATTTTTTGGGTGGCTGAGCTCAGGGGACGAACCTATATGGAATATGCTGCCTTCACTGACAATTGGAATAAATCAATGGTGATGAAGAGTTTTTTTTTTTTCTTTTTTTTATATTCTTACACCTTTTCTATTAGGCTTGTTCAAGCAGAGCGTGGCTGGTCCTGCAGCTTAACCTCATTTTCTCTTTCAGTTTATCTGCTGGACTCGAGACACTTTTGTCCCAT